>NC_141914.1:50220251-50523282 GCF_057802395.1 Ceratotherium simum simum
CTGGATTAGGCTTTGGCTTAAGGGAATGTTGTGGCTGGTTTGATCATCTATCCAGACCACTAAAACTTTCTCCATATCAACAATAAGGCTGTTTTGCTTTCTTATCATTCGTTTGTTCACTGGAGTCGCACTTTTAATTGCTTTCAAGAACTTTTCCTTCATATTCACAACTTGGCTAACTGGTGATAAGGCCTAGCTTCAGCCTATCTGGGCTTTCAACATGCCTTCCTCACTAAGCTTAATCATTTCTAGCGTTTTAAAGTAAGAGATATGTGACTCTTCCTTTCACTTGAACATTTACAGGCCTTTGTAGGGTTATTAATTGGCCAAATTTCGATATTGTTGTGTCTCAGGGAATCGGGAGACCCAATGAGAGGGAGAGAGATGGGGGAACAGCCGGTTGGTAGAGCAGTCAGACCACACACATTTATCAGTTAAGTTCGCCATCTTATATGGGTGTGGTTCGTGGTACCCCTCAAACAATTACAATAGTAACATCAAAGATCACTGATCACAGATCACCATAAGAAATATAATAATAATGAAAAAGTTTGAAATATTGTGAAAATTACCAAAATGAGACACAAAGTGAGCAAATGCTATTGGAAAAATGGCACCGATAGACTTACTCAACAGGGTTGCCACAAATGTCCAATTTGTAGAAAAAACAATATCTGTGAAGCACAATAAAGTGAAACACAATAAAACAAGGTATGCCTCGTATAGGTGTGATGATATTCTATCCAAGTCCTGGTCTGTGTTACTATAAACATCACATACAGATCAAGGAAGGACATGTCCCATCTGTACCCATCTAAACTACTAGGCCTTGTTTGGGCACCACAATTTTATAAGGGCAAAAGCATTTGAGATGTTAGTGGGGAAAAACATGAAGCCTGGAAACCATTTTATGGGAGATGTGATGGAGGGGAGTAAGGCTCTGTCCTCTGGAGAAGAGACAGAAAATGACAAGATAGCCATGTTTAGTATTGAACAATATGTGGACAAAGGAGCAGACATTCATGTTACTCAGAAGATAGATGTACAACAAGCAAGAGAAATTAGAAAGTTACCTGTTGATGAATATAGTCCATTGCACAGTGGACTTTTGTGTGTGTGTGTGTGTGTGTGTGTGTGTGTGTGTGTGTGTGTGTGTGTGTTGGGGGGTGGGGGGAGGTTAATTTGCCTTGGGATGAATTTTTAGGATTGTAGCTATCCAGACAAGACCACTTACCTGCCAGAGCTTTTATAATAGGGATTACTTCATGGGAGGTGGGCCAGACTAGATTTAGATACATGAGAAGTCCCTTACAGTCAATATTTCGGTGACTCTCAGGCTATTAACACCTTCACTTAAATTGGTTTATCATTTCCTAGCAAAGAGAAGAACCTTAGGACATAAATTAAGCTTTTGGTGTGAGAAGGAGGAAGGGCTTTTCTTCCAGTGAGGTATGGAAATGGGGCACTCTGTTGTATGTTGAGGTGGGTAGGCTAGAAATCACTGCATGAGTAGGGGTGGGGTGATCCTTAGGGAAGTCTTGAGTTAAGATTTATAGAGAGAGCGAAGAAAGGGGTAGGTATTACAGGAAAGGAATAAAGGCAAATTGTGCTAACATCACAGCTGTGCCTAAGGCTCCTCTTGAGAAGGACTCTATACTAGGTAGTAAATGGCTAGATGTAATGAATGCCACTACCACTTGATAAAAGAAAGCTAATTTCATTACCAGAGGGACAGTGATTTAATTACTGTGACAGAGCTTCTACTTCTCCACTCCCTACTGTAGTATCTACTTGCCCATTAGTTTATATTTACAAAGCACAGTTTCTTAGATTTTACAGGGACCCCAGATGCAGAAGGTTAAAGCCCATAAAACATCAGTCTTGAGTGCTTCTTAAATTTGCAGGTGTAAACCTCCTGGTGGGAACTGAAAATGGCCTGATGCTTTTGGATCGAAGTGGGCAAGGCAAAGTCTATAACCTGATCAACCGGCGGCGATTTCAGCAGATGGACGTGCTAGAAGGACTGAATGTCCTCGTGACTATATCAGGTATGTTACTAGGATGACCGTGTAACACAGGTGGGGAAGGTGATCACCTGTTTCTGAAAAAACAGTAAGCTCGGCCCTTCCCAGCTAACAAGTGACACAATAAATTATAGCAGTTTAGCCAGAGTGAGATCACCCACATTTTGTAACTTTGGAGATTCTGACCTCCAAAAGGAAGTCTCTCATCTCTGCATGAAATCTGAATCAGTCAGAGACATACCACAAAGATTGTGTATCTATAGGCCTTAAACCTCTGCCAGCCCTCAGCAAGAATCTTTTTAAGGTGTCTGCACTCCAGTCACAGCTATCTCCTCTCAGATGGAGAATATCAAATGTAGGCTTCTAGGAGTAGGAAGCTTTATAAGCAGAAATTTCTCTGGTCTCTCTTCTCTCAAAAACTCCTCTAGCTTATAGTCCACTGATGTTTTAGCAAGTGCATCTGGCCCATTGGGTGACTGAGTCTGCAAAGAGATTCAAATGTGGAAATCATTATTGCTACCCTCTGCAGCTTTCTGGTTTCCAAAAGAGCTTGGAAAAAAAAAAAGAGAGAGACAAAAGTGAAGGCCTTATTACTGACAGGTTAAAAATGTTACCTGAAAGAGTCTGCATTTATTGACAGTTTTTTCTTTCTGATAGTGTTTGAAAGAGTTTAATAAATAACATCCTTTTTTCCCATCCCATCTTATCCCATCTAATATGAAACCAACTGTCCCACTGCACATTAGAACCACCTGAGGAGATGTGAAAAATCCAAGATGCCCCCCAGACCAGTGGTTCAGAATCCTTGGGAGTGGGGCCCAGGCATCAATAGCTTTCATGGTTCCTGAGGTGTTTCCAGTGTGCAGCCAAGTTTGAGAACCATGGCTCTACACTCAGCCATTGTTTCATAGAGACAGCACAGGACTACTGGGTTGAACCTTGAGTAAAGTTTTAACTCTCCATCTGTACTTCTATTTTGAAAAAATGCCTTCACTTGATGCTACAGTTCCCTCATTCTTTTACCTTTCCACTGAATGCTAAGAGTTTCATCTGTTTTTATTCTCCCCAGATAAGGGTTAACCAAGTACATTCTTCTTGTATTATTATTTGAGTTTAATTCAGTGTAGTCCTTTGTTCTGGTTAATTGCTTTCTGAATTGCTATACCATCAAATCAAATTTAAAACCATACATCTGCCACTCACCTACCAAAAATGGAAATGATACCAGAAAATTCACATTTAGGCTTCATTATGTTGTTATTAACACATCCCCATTCTTAAAAGTGTAACCATTTCCTCTTATCATGAGGCATAGATGGGGAAAGAAGAAAATGAAAATAAGAGCAAACGATTCTTGAAGTGCCCTCAGATCAATGTTGGCATAGAAAGGAGGAAGCACTGGCCCTCTTTCCCATCCTGGCTATTGGGATCAATGCATATTCTTGGCTTTTGGTTACAAAAAGGAATAGTAACTGCATAGTGATTCTCTTAATTTAAGTTATGAAGGCACTCTCCCATTAACCCCAGTGTGCAATGCTTTAATGAATTCTCTTCTTCTGATATATATCACACCTGTAAAATATAAAACATCTTTTGACATGCAAGAAAAATCAAAAGAAAATAAGTACCCAAGAAGTATAACCCACAGGCCTAAATTTCTGATCACTTAGGAAGAGCCACCCCAAGGGACATTTCCTTACCTGGTACCCAGATAATCTCATGGAGTATATTAAATTTTGCTCCTCAATATTTTTAAGATGTTTTCTTATCATACTAAGAATTCTTTACTCCAGGATCACTTTACCAAAGGGAACTTTTAAATTGTTTTCCAAGTACACATCTTTTTATCCTCTCCTATATTTGTTAGTATTCCTTTCAGTGACCTCAGCACCAAAAACATGTCTAGGGTTATTTTCTGAGCCCAGATTGCCTTTATTGCACTTGTTTCTCTTGTCTCCGTATAAAATTCCCTTCTTTTTTTGTTGTTAGTCAGGTAAAATAAAACTACTGCAAGCTGTCATCTTTAAATTAATAGAGGAGACAAATAAGAAGCTCTCGTTAACATATGCTGCTGGGTTAGAAGGTGAGGGAAAGGCAGTCACACATAAGTACGTATGCTAAAATGTCCAGTTGTCACACTTCTTCATGTAAGTGGATCTGGAATGTTGTGGAACTCGGATCAATTACTCTGTTACAGAATTAGGTCTTACTGAGTTCAGCAGACACTGCCCTTTCATTCAAAAAAAGAGAGTGAGAACAGCTTGCTTAAATCAGAAACACCCAAAGGTAAAAACAAATTATAAAATGGTTATTTGTCCAAAACACTTGGAGCTGTTTTAACCATAGTCCTGGCAAAGACAACACTTCGATCACACTGGGGACACTGGTTATTGTGCCTTCACACATACACACACACATGCCATTGTAAATAAAAATAAATGAATAGGGGCTGGGCCCATGGCGTAGCGGTTAAGTGCGTGCGCTCCACTGCTGGCGGCCCAGGTTTGGATCCCGGGCACGCACTGATGCTGCTTGTCAGGCCATGCTGTGGCGGCGTCCCATATAAGGTGAAGGAAGATCCGCCAGATGTTAGCCCAGGGCCAGTCTTCCTCAGCAAAAAAAGAGGAGGATTGGCATGGATATTAGCTCAGGGCTGATCTTCCTCACAAAATAAATAAATAAATAAACAAACAAACAGGGCTAAATTAAAAAAAATAAATAAATGAATAATGTGGAGATGGGGAAGGATTGAGAGAAAAAGCTGTCACAGGAGCTTGAAATTAAAGATCTGTTATTTCAACAGGAAAGAAGAATAAGCTACGAGTTTATTATCTTTCATGGTTAAGAAACAGAATACTCCACAATGACCCAGAAGTAGAAAAGAAACAAGGCTGGATCACTGTTGGAGACTTGGAAGGCTGTATTCATTACAAAGTTGGTGAGTCTCAGACAGGGACTGCTTATTCAATACGAATTATTCCACCAAGTTTCATTTAGTTTCTTCTATCAGATAATGACGATATGTTTGTGACCAGTTTGAGATGTTGCTGGACCCTTAAGTATACTTGCATTATCTCCAAAGTCAAATTGCTGAAGTTCAAAGAGTACATTTGTCAGAATAAAGTCCTAGACTCTAGTTTGAACATTTAAATCCACTCCCTTCCAAAGACCCATTAAAATGACAATGAAGGAATAAAAATGCCATAAACCCACAGGGACAAAGGGACCAGGAGAAGAGAAGCCAGCAAATGAAGATGTCAATAAAATTGAACAAGAACAGTTGGATGACTAGGAACAGACCTAGCCAACCAGGAAATGCTGAATTCTAAGTCTGCAGTGAGGAAAGTCATCAAAATCAACCTAGTCACTCAACAGAACCCAGTAAGGCCCAGGACCGGTGACCCCAGGGGTATCTGAGGTGGAGGTGTAGAGTGGGACTGAAAATAGGATTGTTGGAAAGTTGGTGACCAGCAAGTCCTCCAGAACCTAGTTCCTAGCTGGTCAGGCAGCCACCCTCCTCCACTGCAACAGAAGATGAAAGATTGGCACAGTCAATCTGATGATGAGGAATACTGAATTGTGAGGACACACACATACACATACACACCTCCTTTCCCTGTTTAGCTCCCAGAATATTGGCCATCATGCTTAAACTCTCAAACAAGTGATTGAAAGATTTTTCTTTGGATAAACTAAATGGCTAGAAAGAAAAGATATTCAAGTACTAATATTTGAAATGCCATGAAAAAGTCTGCTGTCTAACCACCTTAAAGTGAAGTCTAGCAGTCAACAAGCCCACCTATGCCAGACAATGGGGAAATCCACTAATAGGAAGGAAACTTAAACAGAAAGAAGGGACTTTAGAGGAAAAAGGATAATGAGGAGTGGAAGAAAATTTTCTAAAAAAGAAACTATAATTTCAGAGAGATTAGAAAAACTGTTTCCATAAAAGAATAAGGGCTATTAAAGAAAAAAAAAATACAGCAGGGTTTGGGGGAGATCATTCAGAGACCAAGAAAAAAATCTCAGAAATTAAAATATATTGGTAGGAATAAAAATGTAATAGAAGTGTTAGAAGATAAAGATGAGAAATCTCCAAGAAAGTAGGACAAGAAGAAATAAAAGATAAGAAAATAAAAGGATCAGTCCAAGTGGTTCAGAATCTAAGTAACATAAGTTATAGAAAAAAGAGAAAATAAGAAATGAAAGGGGAGGTAAGTATCAAAGAAAGAATACAAGGAAATTTTCTAGAACTAGGGCCTTGAAATCCCAAAATAAAAAGATTTGTGAGTACCCAGTATAGTGAATGAAAAAAAGACTCACAAGAAGACATATGAGCATAATATTTCAGTACCCAGGAAATGAGAAAATCCTTAAAGCTTGCAGATTATAAGTAAATAAGTAAACAAACAGTTTACATATAATAGACCCAGAATTAGGTGGCCTGGAACTTAGCAGCAGTACTGGAAGATTAGAAAGTGCAAGGCCTTCAAAATTCTGAAGGAAAAATTATTTTCAGCTGGTATTTTATAACCCATCTGCATTAACCAGGGTTCTCCAGAGAAACAGAAACAGTAGGAACCATATATATATATGTATGTATATATAGGCCTAGAGAGAAATCAGTCCGAGCAGAGTGGGATGATGGGGAGGGGTCCAGAAGAGGTGCCTTCAAGAAAAATAAAATGTTATTAATAGATTACCTGCCATGTTTAACTGTATTGAACACATTTACAGCACTAGCAGAAAGTTTACATGTGCTTAGAGATAGAGACATAGAAAATAAGGAAGTGAAAACAATGAGAGAAAACAAGAAAGGAAATATAATTATGGTGTACTATGTGCCTCATTTGTGAACAATAATAATTTGAACACAGGACATTGATTTAACCGAAAATTAAAAATATAACTATTTGAGGGTGTGGGGGAGGAAGAAATATTGAGAGAGAGGAGATGGTTATAAGAGACTAAATCCTTTCCATACTACGAAGTCAGTAGATAATATCTACAACTGAAAAAAATCAAAAACTAACATTATTAGCATGTTATTTAGAAATATAGAAATAAATTGCTGAAGAAGCAGTTTAAACTATATTAAACACAGAATGTGTAAACAGAAGGGCATGTTATAGAAAGAGCTCAGAGAGTAAGAATTTGGTTGGTTATCCTGGGCTGTCCAGTGTCTTTAGGACACCGAATATTCTGTTTGTTCGGATATTTTATAAAGAAAATGACTTTTTACTGTCTTAGTCTGTTCAGGCTGCTATAAGAGAATATCACAGACTGGGTGGCTTATAAACAACAGGAATTTATTCCTTGGAGGCTGAGAAGTCCAAGATCAAGGTGCTGGCAGATACAGTGTCTGGTGAGGGCCCACTTTCTGGTTCATAGACAGCTATCTTTTTGCTACAACCTCACATAGCAGAAGAGGAGAGGGATCTCTCTGGGTTCTCTTTTATAAAAGCACTGATCCCTTATAAATTCCTAATAATTGGAATTCAAATTTGAATAATAAGCAAACATCAGCCTTTATGTCGCTACCCATTTGCTAATTTTTCTCCCATCTTGCCATACCATCCCTCAGCTACTTTCATGTGGGTGAACATATAAGCCAGGCAAGGAAACATGAAGGATATTATACAGATTCTTACTGCAATGAATAATTCACATCTAGACCTAGTGGTTAAAGACAGTCCTAAGCCAGTTACATCTTTCGATGAAGAAAAGAGCCTTCAATATGAAGCAAAAGGCCTCAAGTATTCTGCAGACCAAGTACACTAAAGGAAGTTAAATCTATATCTATGAGAAAATCCCACACTGAGAGCATCACTGTCAATTATGGCTTTATACATATATATTTACATATTGTGGCTTACACATTAATACAAAAACTTCAATAAATGATATACTTTTTTAATTCATAATTTTTCTATTACAGTTAAATATGAAAGGATCAAATTCTTGGTGATTGCCTTAAAGAATGCTGTGGAGATATATGCTTGGGCTCCTAAACCATATCATAAGTTCATGGCATTTAAGGTAAGCAGGCATGTGATTACCTAAAAAGGGCTTGTTTTTTTATTTTAGGTTCCCACCAGTTAACACAGTGGTCTGGCTTGTACGGAGACTAGTACCAATTTTCCTGTATATAATAAACCTCTTTTAAAAGTGTAGGAACTCTTAGATTTATTATTCTAAAAGTAAAGACTAAGTATTAGTAAATGCTATTAAATGAGTCAAATTAAAATTTGGGTACACTCTTCTCCATTTCAGGTCTATGAATCATCATCTCCAAGTGGCATTTAGTATGGAATGGTTTGCAGGCAAAGCATTGATTGTGATATTAAGCAATGAGATTCATTATACAGCCACCTTACTAGGGCACTCGCTGATATTTTGTCTGAAAAGGCAGACCAACAGCAGCACTGAATCTCAAGGTCGAACTGAGTCTCTAAATCTTATAATCCTCTTAAGCCTTTTGGGGTAAAGTCTCCAATACTCACTTGATGCTCATATATCCCCATTGCTATTGGACTTCTCTGAAATGAATACTGAATGTAGTCACGTATGGAAATGGCCTAGTTTCTCTGCGTTCTTCAATTTTGATTGCTTTTTCATATTTGACCTTGTCTGAGTCTGTACCCACCATGGTTGGATTGATCACTTATGAGATTCAACAGAAATGGGATGGGGATATGCTAGTCTCGTTGACCCCAGCTCATGAAAGCTGATCCCAGAATGCCAGAAGGACCAGCACTTGCAGGCACTCTGATGTTTTCAGAGCTGCATAGTCTATCCACAGCCAATGTGAATTCATCCTCTGTTCACTCTCGTGCTCTGCCTGTGTCTCTCTCTTTATATCTCCTTGGCCCTCACTTTGTCTCCCCACCTTTGTGACTCTTATCTCCCTTTGACCCTGTATATATTCTTTCTTGCCACACATGCCATGTGAGGGCAGAGGCTGCCTTGGGAACATTTATGAGGCCCTCTTCAGGGCTGAGTCACCCCACTTGTAACTTGTTCCTTTAGCTCAAGGGGCTCATTTGTGATGTGCTCAGGAAGATATATTCATCAATGGAAATGGGCTTCCCTCCATAACCCCACTTTTATGGAGAGAAATTTTTGGAATGCATTAGGTTAGTAACAACACTTAAGGGATGACTCCTAAAAGCTAAAGTGGCACTGCTGTTCTGCCAAAATCTCTCTCCCCACAAGCTTTTCAATCAAGATTCCATTCCCATTCTGGTTCTGAAGTTACCACCATCAGTTTACCAGCCAAAGTGCATGAGAGAGTGCAAAATGCTTTTTCAGCAGACCACACCCAGCCTAGAAAGAGGGAAGAACACAGGCAAGGACTTAAACAGGAAAGACAAGCTGGCAGGGGTTCGAGCCCTCCCATAGACGAGGATATGAGGCTAGAGCCTCTCATGCTGGCAAAAGATGAAGAGGAACGGGTCTGTTAGGTGGCAGTGCATTATAGCTGAGGCATTTGTGGTTTCACAATTTCTCTCCCAGACTTCAAGGCCTAATAAAGGTAGAGTGTGGATTAAATAAGAGCAGAGGAAAATTGACAGCTAGATGGGGCTCAGGCTCTGGATTCAAACACAGAGAACCCTGATAAACTTGATTGGAGCTCTCTTTTTTTCCTCTCTAGTTAAACCCAACTAGCTCACGTAAGTCATGAGTCTTGAGATGTTCCATCCCTACCTTCCTTCTCTATCACCCAAACCCAAGTCTCAGATCTCAACATTAGCTTAGAGAAAGTGCTAATTTTATGCCTACTCACTCACTCACTGAAGGAAAATCAGAACCAGAGCATGCCCATTAATCCTGAACAGGCTTAGCACAGAGCTGGCCCAGCTGCCCAACCAGGCTATCTCTGGGAAGGAGAGGGGCCAGAGAGGTAACTGGACCTTCTTCTGAGGGAAAAGGCTAGAAATAAACAGGAAAGAACAGCAGCACCCAGGCACCAAGTTTTTAATATATGATGACACTGTCAAAATTGACAACTGTAAACCAGCTTCTCTGCCCTGGAGGACAAGGGGTGGAGAAGGGGGCGCAAATGGATAGTAGACCCTTTCTCCTAGAACCAGAATATGAGATAGACCTAAAATTGAAAGAGAAATTTCCTGGTTTTTCAGTTTAAGAAAGCCAGACATTAACTTCCACCAGGCAACGGCTAAAGGAAAAAATTATGAAGATGATCTCTTTGAATGATGCGGACACTCATGGGGTGATTTTTAAAGTCTTTTGCAGATCTCCAGCACAAGCCACTGCTTGTTGATCTCACAGTAGAAGAAGGTCAAAGATTAAAGGTTATTTTTGGTTCACACACTGGTTTCCATGTAATTGATGTTGATTCAGGAAACTCTTATGATATCTACATACCATCTCATGTAAGTTCCTGGAAGCAGACTGTCAAGGCGCTTTGTACAACAACCTCAATGTACTAAGAGATTTGCTTGTGTACATTTCTAATGGAAGTCATGCTAACTTTTACTAATCAGTAAAGTAGATGGACTTTTGGCTTTCACTAAATAGACAATGCTTTTAATAAATAAAACATGTAAATTTAATTTTTATGACTACTTAAAACTGAGTAACACATAATAGCAATTATTTGCCATTTATTGGACATGTCTCACTGGACTTTAGAATAAAATACATATGATGTTTTTCCTTCAAGGGCATAAATTCTGTTTTTTAAGCAACAGTATAATAGATGAGTTCCTATTTTCAGTTTTTGAAGGGAGATTGGTTCATTTTATGCAGGAGAAGGCCAGTGGTCCTTTTTCTGCTATTTTTGTTCCTCTCTCCAACTTGAGGGCAGTGTGGTGTAGTAGAATCAAACACAGTGGAGTGCATACCCTGGCTCTAGCATATATTTGCTTTGCAATAATGGACACATTAGGTAGCCTCTCCAGCCCTCAGCTTTCACCTCTGTAAGATGGGGATTAAAGGATCTATCCCTTAGGGTTATCATCAGCATCAAGTACTTGGCACAGGGCCCTGCAAATTGTAGTATCAATATTACTATACTGACACATTGCCTGAAACATGACATTTAAAGGGAAATGCTGCACATGGTCTCACTTAGTAGGATTGGTGCAGTGTAAGTTGTGTTTCTTGTATGTAGTCCCAAGGCTAACGTTCAGTGGAAACTATCAGGAAAGTCTCAGGCCTAATCTGTTGCTGATTGGTATTTTGAGAGTCTAAAGACTTCACTCCAAAGAAGCACACAACTGAAAACAGTTGTTTTAGTACATGACACACATACTATCTCTCTCACACACATGCAACATTCATTGCTGCATGACAGCTTTTCACCCATGTGTGTGTATGTGCACACAGGACTCCCAGCTCGTGTTCTTGGTGAGGTGACTGGGGCATCACCATTATCATCCTTGATCCTCTTGTTCCTATCCACCAAGCTACCTGTTGGACTGCCACAACATTCTCAACCAGGGGATCATGGCAGCACCACATCTCTTTTCCTAGAACAAGTCAGTTTACACTTATTTCCATAGTATGATTTTTTTTTTAATGAGTGGGAATTATAAATTTTTTTCTAAACTAGGCATTAATTTAGATTATTGTGTTATTTAGGCACCCAGCTAAACAATCTGTGTTATATGCTCATAGCCCATTTGATAAGAGTCCATTTTGGTCCCACCTTTTGACCCCATTTAAGCTATCTATCAGATTCAGCTGGTTTGCATTCTCCTCGCCTTTTTTGGAAGTAGATGGAAAACGTGATTTTCAATGTTCACAAGACGTGCTCAAATCCCAATTCTACAAAACACTAGCGTAGCTCTGGTCAAGTTACACAGCCCTCTGAGATGCAGTTGCCTCATCTATAGACAATGGTATCTACCATGGGGAGCTGTTCTAAGGACTAGAAATTATGTATGAAAGGGGCCCAGTGCTTGGCACAAAGGAGGTCCTCCATAGTTGTAGTTGTTATTGTTTTTAGGAACAGGTAAATTGGATTCTCGACCTAGTACCTAAGTTTGTATTTGACATGTTGTTGGTTAAATTAAGCAAAGCAAAATGTCAGTCTCTAGAGTGAAAATGGAAAAAAAAAAAAACAAACCCCACCTCTTTTTTGCAATTCTAGAGCTTAATAGTGAAGATGCTGTCTTATTTTTAAGAGAATAATGTCCGGCCTTTCTTTGTCTTCTAGATTCAGGGCAATATCACTCCTCATGCCATTGTCATCTTGCCTAAAACAGATGGAATGGAAATGCTTGTTTGCTATGAGGATGAGGGGGTGTATGTAAACACCTACGGCCGGATAACTAAGGATGTGGTGCTCCAATGGGGAGAAATGCCCACGTCTGTGGGTAGGTTAACCATTCCTTATCTCCTTCAGCAGTTACACCCCCCAAATGAAACGAAAGTCAAGAAATGTGAAACAACCATTTGATTCCACAAAAAAAAAAAAACAGTCTGTGAATAACACTTGTAAGACTTGCTTTGTCTGTTTATCTCAAGTCGTTTGTCATTTTTGTGGTTAAGATGTGAACAGATGCTATGAGTTATTGCCCATCTAATGTTTTTAATGCAGTTTTGGAAATTCCTTTTGACAGCCTACATTCATTCCAATCAGATAATGGGCTGGGGCGAGAAAGCTATTGAGATCCGGTCAGTGGAAACAGGACATTTGGATGGAGTATTTATGCATAAGCGAGCTCAAAGGTTAAAGTTTCTATGTGAAAGAAATGATAAGGTAAATCCGTTTCAACATTTGCATTAGTGTTTGCATTTTAAGAGACCACCAGGTACCTGTGAAACCTTCATTTTTCCTTTATACTGATTCAAATCACATCTATGTTAAACAATCAATATTATCTTGAAATGGCATTATTTGGTTTGATTCATGTGAACCCTCAAAATATATTATTCACATATCAAAAAAGACATAAAAACATGTAAAAATTTCTTGTAAACTCTTAGTAACTTTTGTGGCCTGCAGGCCTTATGATGACTCAGCAGACACCCCAAATTCTTCTAAGCACTTAGAAAAGTTGGCCCATCATTAATCATCTCACAGTGGGTCAACTTTATACTCCACTTTTAGACTTTTCACAAAGTCACTATCGGGATCTCACCCATCACATTATATTCACCTTTAAATGTAAAACATTTGACATGTAGAAATATAAACTTTTTAAAAATATCACCCATTCCTTAAGGAATACACAATCACAAACTCAACTAGTGCCATGCCCTGTGTCATTCCAGCCATGTTTCTTCTGAAGAGTCATAGGGGGACTGTTTTCCAGTGCAAGTGAAATTGGCGGTGTCCATCTGGCATGATCAGTCGCCTCAGAAGGACTCTGCAGCAGTGCTGCTTCTCCCTTGCCCTCCCTGTAGACTGGCCCAGAGTTTTCAGTAGCTAAGCTGTACTGCGTTTGTGAATTCATCCTTTGTGACTATGGCCAACTTAGAAATGCTGTTCCCCAAACAGCAGACATAAACACCTATACAAAAGAATGTGATGAGTTGAACAGACATACATCTTTTGGTCCACCCCGGTTACCCAGAGGCCAGGCTGGTCTTAGTCCAACCCTGGAGGTGTAAGTCTAGACTAGATTCAACCCTGGCCAACTACTATGATCTAGTGTGGTCTGGTGTGGTCTGGGTGGCCAAGAGCTGCGGGTGGCAAAGATGGTTCCAGGGCCTCACCAGAGTACACCAGAAGACAGACCTGACCCCTAGTAAAACTCCAGCCCTCACCTAGTCTCTGGGGATCATAAGACTAGGCGTGATGTAGCATTGACCCCCACACTCCAGTTCATTGAAGACCCACCCCAGCAAGCCTTTTCTAAGGCTTGCCATGCCCAAACCCTCAGAAGCAGGCTGGGACCACACCAGTATCTGGGGCCCCGAGGTTTAGAGCCCAGGGGGCACACAACCTGAAGAGAACAGCAGCCCTTTCTTTCTTTCCCTCATTGTGTTTCCATGGGTCCTTTGTGCTTCCCCATTTGATTCATTGATCCTAACAGTAGCTTTACTTACATATGTAGCATTAGCTGAATGACAAGCATTTCCACAGAACTTCCTAAGAAGTTGTTGGGGGAGAGAGCATTCTTCTGAAGAAGCTGTGGAAATGAAGTAGCAGAGACTTTATACTAGTGACAAAAGTAAATGCCTTGAACCAAAGTTTGGTGTTGGCTGATTTAAGGGCTAGGCCACAGCCCAGGATATTCGTTTCCTAGGGCAGTGGTTCATTGACATTCAGCTCAAGCAAGCAATAACCCAAATCTTGCTCAGTTCTCTCAGTTGTTTAATAAAATCATTTAACAGACCCTGACGTAATGGACTGTGGTTCTGCTTATTAATGCCATTATCTCCTTTGGCCTAGGATATGCCTGCGTCAGCACAGAAGCCAAGTGTTAACTCTTGAAATGCCAAAGTGAACAGGTGTTAAACACCTTACCCAATTTGACCGCAACCTTTTTTTTTTTTTTTTTTTAATTTTAAATCTGAGAACTCAAGTCAGTAGGCCCAAAATTCCCCCTTGACTTTGGGAATTTGAAGGGATTCTCTTCAATCTCAAACTCTGCCCTCTTGTCATTATGGGGGAGAGAGGGGAGCCTCTGTGGTTTTTTAGAAACTAACAAAGGACCTGTTGTGTCCTAGGCCAGAAATCCAGCACGTTATCCTAGCACAAAACTCCCTTTTAAAATGTGAGCACCCAAAGGGATGTTGCAAATCAAGGTATAGCCCCTTCCGTGTCCCTGAAGGCCAATACCACATAAGTAATAGTAACAATCAAAGTAATAAGGGCAGGAGTGTTTACAAAGGATGTACTGTATTAAAAGGCACTTTATAAACATCAGCCATGGGTCCTAAGAGCTGACACATGGCAAGGATAGGACATGTGAAAGAAAAAGGATGGACGATTGAAGAAAAGAGGGAAAGAAACCATGCAGTTGAACTAACTTCTTTTTAATTTCAAACAGGTATTTTTTGCATCCGTGCGATCTGGAGGAAGTAGCCAAGTGTTTTTCATGACCCTCAACAGAAATTCCATGATGAACTGGTAACAGAAGAGCACTTGGCACTTATCTTCATGGCGTTATTTCTAATTTAAAAGAACATAACTCATGTGGACTTATGCCAGTCTAGAGGCAGAATCAGAAGGCTTGGTTGAACGTACCACTTTCCCCTTTTCCTCTCCCTCCTCCCGTCCCAATACAGTCCATCTTTCAATGTTGCAGCCTGGTTGAGAATGAGAGAAAAAGGTGGCAGGAATTTCCAGGAGATCCCCAAGAATGCTGCGTTGTCTGTGGACAAAGATGGACCATGTGCCCTTCGGAGTTAGGGATAGAAACAAATATTGTGTGCTCTTATGATTAAGCTGTGTTATGGTGGATTTTGAGTTTTGTTTTGGGTTTTTTTTCTACCTTTTTTTCTTTACCCTCTTACTTTGTAAGAATAGGGAGAGAATGCATACTGAGAAAATGAGTCTGTTTTTAATTCTGTCTGCCTGCTAGCTTTAAGTTTATGATATGTTGTCAAATTTCCAATTTCAAATGGTGAGAGACAGCACAATAAATGTACCTTATCTCCTTACACTGAAGGCCATAACTGCATCATGGGGTAATTTTAGAACTCTTTTGCCTTCACCAACCCAAAAGGTTGCTTTTTGATAGCAACTGGCTAATGGATTTTTAAAAGAGAAGAAAAATACTAGTTTTCCCCTCTTTGGGAAAATAGATTTTAAATGGCTAAACTACTAGCTTTAGACTAATAAAATCAACTACCATTTTTGTGAGTCTGACAGGCCCTATTTTTATATGGGCTTGCACAGAATGGAGTATGTTGAATGGGATAGTAGTGCCATTGAGTTGAGTTGGCTCTCGCAATTGAGGGGCTCCATAACACAACTTTCCCTCAGCTATGATGCAATAGATCAGGGCAAAAGATGGGATGACAGATGGGGTCAGACAGAAAGAGCTTCTGGGAAACAAGCTAAAATACAGATAGATACACATTCTTTTTTTAAATGCTCAAAGCCTCCCAGCTGAGAGGTCACTCAGTTCGGGCTTCATTAGGAGTGATACTGTTGAGTTCTTTCTGGGAATTGGGGAGTGAATGACATTCAGGCTCTGGTCATTCCCAGCTTTCTCCTGAGGGTGCCACTTTCTCAACATGAAAACTGTGACTGAAAAAATAATAATAATAAATGTTTCTAAGATGCCTGTGTTCTCTCTGGGTTGGTGAGAGAAGGGACTAGACTACTGCGCCTGCCTGAAACACAGCAGGCATCATTGGTTCCAATTTTATAGAACTTGAAAGCAGGGCTTTGGCCAAAATTCTGAGACCCTAATCATTTTACCTTCCTCTAAATTACCCGACACACGGTAAACAACATTCGTGCAGAGATATGTATGTATTTACTTCAGGTTGACTTGTGTCCTTATAAACTCTTACTCGGATGATTTGAACTTTACGTGACTGTCTGGATTTTTTTTTCCAAAGCTCCAAGCATGGCCGCCTGTGGTATCAAGGTGTTGCAAAACGATATCTGTGTTGCGCTTCCTGTTTTAACCTACCTCGTTTTGTTTGTTTTTGTTTCACTGTTCATCACAGCAGTGTTATCTCCAGGACACATATAGAGAGCTCAACTGGCAATCTCAGGTGTATTTAATATTTAAAAAAAACAAAATAAAACAAAAAACAGTAGTTGACCAAATTGTTGTTCTTGAAAAAAAAAATCCAACAACAACAAAATCTAATGTGGCTTGTTTCTGGAGAAAACAATTACGGTAAAGGTCAAAAACAAAAACCTATGATCCCGTTGATTTTGCCTAAATACATGAGCAGCTGATGTACTATTAATGAGAACGACACACACATTAGGAAAATGGAGCTATTTCAATCTGGTGGTTTGGGCAAGGGGGAGAAAGGAAGGGGAAATATTCTGGTTTCTAAAGTAGATGATTATGCCCCTCCTTGTAAAGGTGGTTGTCATTTGCATTTATTTTAAGCAGGTAACACACAGGAATGGAATTGAGGATTATCTTCAGGCGATCACCGAGATGTCCTCATCATGGTCCCTTTAGCTCTCAAAAGCAATGAAATCCTCCCGTTCTCATTTTTACTGCTGTGGTTCTGCTGCTAAACAATATTATCTTCACAAATTCCATGCAACAAATTCCGCTATAACTTTTTGGATTGAATTTAACAACTACTGTAATTGAAAACTGACATGGACAAAATATATTGAATTGGGTCTCATCCCCGAATGTGATTGCCACCAGCTCTTTATATTGCTGCTGTGGTATTTTAAATCAGAAGCTTCTTTAAATTATGTTGCAAACTGATCTTTGTTTTTATGTTTTGTTTTATTTTTATTTCTAAGTGATAAGTTTGAAACACACAGCTTTAAATGATTTTTTTATTGTGGGATTTTGGGTACAGTTAAGAAATAAAAGGGAATCATTGTGTTTAAACATAAGGTAGTTTGTGAATGTATTTTTTAAAATCTAGATTCACTGAAAGAAAAAATCATAAAACAATATTAATGCAGTCTTGTTTACAGTATGTACAGTGACATAACATAGAACATGAGCTTTTCTGGTGCCAACAACAATAAAACACAGACGTTAAACATCAAGCCATGCCTTTATATTTTTGTACAAATATTTTACACTGAGTACAAGGCAAAACCAAATTTAAAAGGGCCCCCCACAAATCTGTGCTCCTTAAAAGATATCTAAAGAATTCTTTGAAGCTTTTATCTTCACAAATACATTTTCCTCCATCAGGACAGGCCCTCGCCCTGATATACTGAGGTCTAGGTCATGCAGAATATTTCAGAATGCTGTCCTTGTAACAATTCCCAACTTTTTGGTTTGCTTTAATTCTTTTTTTTTTTTTGGCGGGGAGAGGATTGTGCTTTTCATCCATCTTAATAGCATCTTAATAAAAATTTCTATAGTTTTGAAACTAGTTTTTGAAATGAATTAGTTTCAGTTTTTAGTTTCAGTTTTTCCTGTAGGGGATATCGTCTCTAGAACTCGCTGGCTCATTTTATTTTTATTTTCTTATGAAAAGAAACTGAGCCCTCCCCCCAAAGTAAGTTTCACTATATCTTTTCAGTCCTTGCTGCTCTAAATTGATAATCACGCAGCAAAAATCCACTGAGACTGCCTACACCATAGTTTAAGTCTAAGGTCTGATAGGTGACCATCATTCCTAGGTGCCAGTCATTGCCAGGACATTGTAGCAAGGATTCCTGCATCCAGTGGGTGGTAGGAATGGATGACCTATAAGATCCCTTCAAATGATGAGAGAGTCCTCCCATGCCAGTTGTATTCAGACCATTGTGATTGCACACAGTATGAATGAAGACATCTAGTACTATGTTCCACACAAAATCCAATGGCTCTATTTAGATAGATCTCATTTTTCTTGAAGACTTTTAAACAATGCTTCAAGAAGAACTAGAGCTATTTCAGCAGTATAGATTAAGGTACTGATGAAATCCCACAAGGCCACTTGGACAGGGACTCCGTTTTTCTAACACATTGACGTGTTACCTTTCCAAGATACACTCCTTACATACTTTGCATCAAGTACACATTTTTAAAAAGCATCTTAATTCCTGGTTGTCAAGACCTACTAACAGTTTTCTGTCTGCTCTTGTGACTCATTGGTAATTTGTGTCTCTGGTCCCTCCTGTGCAGTAGATTAGAAAGATGTGAAATTCAGGCCAGAGCCATTTTGGTTTTGTCCATTGCCAGACAAGGAAGCAGCTGAAGTCTGACCTCACATTCCATGAAGTTAAAAAATATACATATTTTCCCTACTATTATGTGTCGCAGTTCCCGTCACCGTATTCTTGAAATGTGGAAGAGCTCTTTGTGTTAATAGTGTGTGCTGTCTTTGAAAGTCTGCTTGAACAGGCATCACTTGCATTTGTGCTGATTGCTTTAAAAGATGTGCTACATTTTTTTAAGAAAGAAGATACAGCTACTGATCAAACTTTTAATCACTGGAGGAAAATAGGAGAATATCCACAACACGCTGATAACAATTCTGAATGCCTATCATGCTCCAGATATTCCCAAATCCCCTCTGATACTATGTCCTGACCGTCTCAACAATTTCTGTGAATTGTTTTTTTTTTTATAATTTTATTTATTTATTTTTTTCCCCCAAAGCCCCAGTAGATAGTTGTATGTCATAGATGCACATCCTTCTAGTTGCTGTATGTGGGATGCAGCCTCAGCATGGCCAGACAAGCGGTTCGTCGGTGCGTGCCCGGGATCCAAAGCCGGGCCGCCAGCAGCGGAGTGCGCGCACCTAACCGCTAAGCCACGGGGCCGGCCCTGTGAATTGTTAGTTACCTTTTTATTCCTTAAAAATTTAAATCTGACCAAATCAAACACAGCATAACAAACAAACCGACCCAAAACTGGCCTCCCCTGAGACTACATAATTACAACATAAAATCCAAAAGTCTAAATTTGATTTCATTTACCTGCCAATATTTCTCATAAATGCCGCTACATTTTGATCTTGATCAGTATAGCAATAGCAGGAACGCTAAAGTGTGCTGTTCATTCATGGGTCTCAAAATGGGTATAAAGTGATCTCTTTTCAGAAGCTCTAGCAAAGAAGAAAACCTCTTGAGAATTTGCAAGTTCAAAACTGACCATTTGTACATTTCTACTAAACATTTTTAGTGCTGTTTGATTTCCATACTGTATCATTGTTCTGGGAATTTTTCCATAGACAATTAGAATATTCAAAAATTTACATAGCATTAAACAGTAGGAGACCATAACACTCTCTGCTTTGAATTTTACATATTCTTCTGGGCCTGCCATTCCAGAAACAGCCAGAATGCACCAAAATAAAAATCCCCATAAAAGCATTTTTAAAACAAAAGTCCCTGGATAAGTTTTGAGATATTTAAATCTAAATCAAAATCTTGGACTCTGTGTCCATGATGCCAAACATTTAGATGAAGACTAGAAAATATAGTTAAAAATAGAAATGTTCTAAAGTTTCCAGATTTTTGGCTTTGTGTAGACATCTTCAAACTGACTCAATTCCTTGCATGATAGGGTTTGGTTTTGATGGTTTGTTTTTATCAGCACTGAGTTGCCTTGCACTATTGAGGCTGAGCAAATGCTGGTGGAAAGGTGAGTCTTCATTTCCAGCAGTGGATCATGATTTGTACATAGCAAATATCCATGCCCCAATATCCCCTTCCCCTTATCTTTTCCCCTGGGGTTAGTGTTAAGGAATAATAATACTGTATTGTGATTTATTTAAAAACCTCATACATTACCCTGAGTCAGAATTTCAAATGTTAGGTGACAGCAAGAAAAGAATCTGCAGCAGGAAAAAAAGATGACAGCTTGGATGAATTTTAAAATTGGATGTTGTGAAACTATTTTTGTGCATTTTAGGTGTCTTATTTGCAATGTTAACATAAGTGTAGAGATGCCAAATTTATAATATTGGAAGAGAAAACTATCATTTTGCTATGCCTACAAGTGTTTACATTGTTTAAATCTCTAGTTTTCTAAAGTGTTTTAAATTGTCAAAAATGTGCTGAAACTGGAGAAGTCTCACCTGTGTCAGGATGTAAAAGAAGAAAATCTTCTTGGCATATTTTCTAGTCTGAACCTTTTGGTTCTTTCAAGTATTTTTTTCTTGCATACAAAAAGCCTGCAGTTATTGTTGTCTACAGTTGTTCCAAGCAGTAGTTAGAAATGATTTGGTACGTTCCAAGCCAGGGTTTTCCCATACAGTCACTGCCACACCCTGGGATATATTATTTTATGTTATCTCTGTCAAAATGTGAATAATAAAACATTAATGGTGGTAGGATGCCTGCTTGTTCCTCATTTCTACTTCCAGGGTATTATCCGTCCCTCCTCCTAAACACCCAATGCTTTGAAATTCTTGCCATCAGCCTATAGTCTCTTGTTCCCTTCAGTCACTCCCCTTCATTGCTTAAGCATTTTAGTTTTTGACTCACTGTCACTATCTCTAACACCACCCTCTCTTAATCCTTGGTGATTTCGATATCTGCTTAGACAATCCTGCAAATAATCTGGCTTCTCACTCAGTGTCTTGATCTCGACCAGTGAAACTTACATTACCAATTACTACACCATGTTGTCAGTCGATAGCACCGCCTCACCTCAAGCAATTCTTCCCATTTGCTCTAGGTAGATCCCATCCAACCTCACCAAATAGAGGCCATTGCTCCAACAATCTCTCCCTCTCGCCTGCATCACCAAATTTTCCCATTCTATTAGAAAATTTCACTACATTCATGCTGCTGTCCCTCATCTTATAAAACACCTTCCTTGGCCCCATTACCCTCCCTAACTACCATCTTACTTATTTGCTCCCCTTCACAGAAAAACTCCCCAGAGGGAATTGTGTATACTTACTGTCTCCTATTCCTCTCCTCCCTTGGTCTCTTGAGCCAACTGAGATCAGGCTTTCATTCTCACCATCGTAGCTCTTGCTAAGGACAGGAGTGATCTCCATTGCTGTCAAATGCAATGGTCAGGTCTCTAACTTTAGGCTGCTTGACTTATCTGTAGTCTTTGACACAGTTAATGACTCCTTCCTTCTTGAAATACTTTCTCTGCTCTGGGACATCCCTTTCCTGTTCTTCTCTCAACTCTCGGGCCACTTCTCAGCCTCCTTCAGAGTTCCTGGAGTGCCCAGCACTGGACATCCCCTCTCTAAGTGATCTCTTCCAGTCTTAGAGCTTTAAAAACCATTTATACACTGACAGTACCCACATTTTTATCTCCATCCCTAACCACTTTCTTGAGCACAAGATTTATATATCTAACTTCCTACTTGACGTCTTCATTTGGATGTGTAACTGGTATCTCAAACTTGACATGTCCCAAACCAATTTGCACCCTGCCCACCATTCTACTCCCATTACAGTCTTCCCTATGACAGTAAATGGCAATTCTGTTCTTCCAGACCAGAAAATCTTGTAGTTACCCTTAAGTTTTCTCTTTCACATACCAGATCCTATCCATTAAAAAAAAAATTGTTTTTCCTAGCTTTAGAATATATCCAGAATGCAGTCTGACTCCATGCCACTTCTTGCCTGAGATGACACTTTTAAAACATATACTAGGTTATGCCACTTTTCTGCTCAAGTTCTCAAGGCCTTCCCATTTCACTCAGAATGTCAATGTCCTTACAATGGCCTATAACGCCCTAATTAATCTGACCTACCGTTTGCCCCATCCCCAACCACCACTACCACTTCTCTGACCTCATCTATTTCTCTAGTTCATCTTGCCACAGCCACACTGCCTTCCTTGCTTCACCTAGAGTATCCTCAGAACGTGCTCCTGTCTCAGGGTCTTTGCCCTGGCTGTTTCCTCTGTCTGGAAATCTCTTCTCCCACATGTCTGCGTGACTTGCTCCTTCCTTCCTTTAGGTCTCTGCATAAATATTTCTTTACTATCAGAGGCCTATATAAAATAACCTCCAATTCCCTACTCATTTCTGCTTTATTGCCTTTCATAGCACGTACCAACTTCTGCTTTGTTCACTGGTCAATCTCCAGTACTTAGAAGAATGCCTGGCAAATAGTAGTCACTCAATAAGTATATACTGGATGAATGAATGAATGAAAATAAACAATAACAGCTTTACAATGGAAAAAAAGTATAGAACTATATGGGTATCTTCATTTCAACATGAAAACAAAAAGCTGTGTCCAAAGTCTATATCATAAAAGCATAGGTTTGCTTTCATGTAGGAAATAGAAAATCTAGTGGATTTTCTTTCCTGGAAGGCCATTGTGGATGGAAAACACCTAGCTATGACCCTAGCTATACTTTCCTGCTCCATGAATCATCTTAACAGGCCCAACTGCAAGGCTGGAGGAGAGGCTGTCATATAAAACCTTGAAAAAAGTAGCATTTCAAAACTCTTACATTTCTACAGATAATGATCCATTTTAAGCTATTGGTATTGCAATAAGTGCAGAGTTATTGGAAGTTGGAGGGAGGATTCTGAATTTTGTTTTCTGGTCTAAATGTCTAAAAATGACAATAACAACAACCATTTTTTCTTTCTAAAGCAAGAAATAAACAACAGTAAAATGTCCTCCTGCCAAATGAAGCTTCAAGAAGGCCTAACGACATTTGGGTCTCATCATTTTTCCAAGTGACAATAGTTCTGAGGCCTCCCTGGGCAGCCTCTAACATCTGTATGTATTCAGCTCCACTGAATGTTGTTGCATGAAATTTCATTGTAGGAAACTGACACATGCCTTCTGATGACTTTATTGTTTCACTCAGTCTTGTAAAGGGCACACTTTGTTTTTTCAATTTGTTCAATCATGTATTTTCCTGCGCACTTAATAAAAGAAATATTTTAAAAAATAAAGGAAGAAGATAATGAAATGATGTAATATGACGTAATATAAGGAAAGAATTTTTTTATTCCTCTATTATTTTCTGTATCTTCTCACAAATCTGTTGAGATGAAAGAGAATGTGTAGTTCATGTTAAATAGCCAGGGTCAAGGTCTTAATCAACCTTTTCCAGGACCAAAGCCATTAGGGGCTTCCATGGTGCTTAGTTGCAGATCCTTGAAGACCTTTACAAAAGATACAGGGCATTGGATCTAGTTACAGATGGAGAATGTGAAACAGATGCTAAGAAATGCCCAAGGTGTCCCAGTCATTGTGAACAATCTAGATATCACAGTCTCCGGTTTTTAAGATACAAGAAATGATATCAAAATGCATTCTCAATAATTTATGTGAAAAAACATTTTAGAGTGTTGGTTTTCTTTAAAATTGAGCATCACCAGCTTTCCATGTTTTTTTATATTTCCCTAAGCAACTAAGTCCATGTTCTGTGACAATAACAATTTGATAGCCTCACCTCCCTTTAAAAAATAGTCATCTTGGTTTTCAAAGTTCAAAGTTAATTTTACCAAATGATGTCATGAGGACATGGATTAGCAGCATCATGGTCTGATCAAATTTTTCAGCCTTACACCTGATGCTTCATGATCTCAGGTTACCTTATACTATTAAACTCATTTAGTAAAAGAGATGGCAGTTAAAAGATTGAGGAATTTAGAGCTAGAAGGCATCACTGGAGCAGAAAGAAACAGTATAGCCTCACGTCAACCTGATGCTTTTCCTTCATGTCATCCTTCCTCCTCAGTAGGACAGCCATTCATAACTGGAGGCTCATCAACCAGGGCAGGCCAAAGTTATCACCAGTTCAAGGAAAAACAATCAAAAAGAACAATGTAGTGAGTTTTCCATAAAGCTCATTTAAAGACAGTCTTATTTGGAGATGGTATGCTCTCATTTTATAGTGTTAAGATGTATTTGAGAGCTGATGCTGATAACATATAGCCATTCACTTTATTAAATGTTCTAGTGTGGCAAAATTAAAAGTTGGCAGCCTTTTTTTCGGTCCTCACCAGATTTGGAGTTGGGTGAGGGAGGCTTTGGTTTTCTTTTCGGAATTTTCCTGGTTAGTGAAATCCAGAAAAATGTGGTAATAACTGCTCTACAGTACTTATAAAAGTCCAGATCTTTTTTCAGTATAGAAATATGCTGCCCATCCCCCAAACTGATGGAATAAATTTAGAAAGGGAAAAAAAAAAAGCATCATCCAGCATTAGGAACAAATCAGATGCCCCACCTATTGTCGGTGATTTCGACTTATGTTGCCGGCTTTATCAAGGTAAGTGGTGGTTAAACTCGAGCAGAATTCAAGAAACTTCTACAGGCCCCAGTGCCATCACAGAGCAGACACACTGTGAGATGGAAGACTGCAAAACACAGAAGTCATCAGCTAACTGCATCCCACCCACCTTATCAACCTGTGGTTCCTAATTTTTTCAATATGATGCCTTCCCATCACATCCACCTAAGAAACTGAAAAGCAGCAAAAAGTTCAGTAACACTTTTAAATGAAACTGCATTTTATAAGCCATATCATTTTTAAAAGGTACTTATACATGTGAGTCATTTATTTAGTCTACAAACTGCTTGGCACACACATGGGTTGCTAGACCCCTTATGGTAGCTCCATGCTCCCAGCCCTGCTGAGGTCCCTGGTCCATAATTTGGAAAATGTAACTATAAACGTTCTCCTTAAGAACCCCTATTTGTGTCTTGGTTTTATTTTATGGCAACGTTTTAAAGTGGTTATGTGGTTACGTTAATGGTCACTGGTTCAGTTCATTTTAATAAGGCAGCCGTTACCACCTTCAGGTGTTAGACACTCAAAAAATATCATCATACTATTTTTATTTTTTGCCTGTTTATATGCCATGTTATTTTTAAAAGTACTTGAGACAGCTATGATCTTACTTTTGAGGAGCCACTAAAGCAAACCCAGGGCATACCAGTTGTGTGAAGGAAAGCAAGTAGCCATTTATTTACCAGCTGCCTATTACATACCAGGCCCCACACCAGATGCTGAGGTAAAAAAGCTGATGAAGAAATGATCCCTGCCATTAAGGAGCTGCAGTCTCCTTATGCTGCAGGGGAGATGGGGAAGGCAGGGGACCGCATGCAAACATGAACAGAGACAACACCAAAAAAGCAGAGCCTAGCATTTGTTAGAGGAATGCAGGAACAGCAATGGGACCGAAGAGAAGGGGACCTCTGGCTGGAAGGATTATGGAGGGCTTCCAGAGGAGGTGGCCTTTACCAGACTATGGGACAGGAAAAAGGGAGGGAGACATTCCAGCAACAGGGAGCGGCTTGAGCAAAGGCACAGAGGAATGAAGAGCATGTGGCACAGAAACAGCGTGCTCATCGTGACTAGAGAAAATGCTGGTGGAGCAGGAAAAACAATCGCCTAACTAAGGAATGTATAGCATATTCTCTTCACCCCTACGCCCAACCTCAGACAGAGACACCAGGGGTTTCAGAATCCTGATTCAGCCAGATGCCTGGCCCATGTGGGCAATGTTTGGTGAATGAATAACACCATCAGTTAGGGATTCCCGTGTGTTCATGCTAGAAGCCCCATGAGTGGATCATTTCATGCATGTAATTCTGGGCATCCTTTTAGTTGCTGTCTGTAGGACTAAGCCCCCAAATTTCCTCACTGGACCCCAGCTTTAAAGCATAAAGCTGTCCTATGGCACTACTACCCCAAACTCTCCTGATCATAAGAATCACTTGCATGCAGGGGAACAAGAAGGCTCATCTCCTGATTCCTAGGACAGCTCTCTTTCCTGTCTACCAAGCCACTTTCCTGACCCTCTTCATCCTGCTCCCATCAGTGGCAAAACATAGGCAATGGCTTTTGTGTGTGGCAACAGAGCCCACCCATAAGGCTTGGCTGGAATCTTGCAGGTGGGCCAGAGTAAGAGACAAGACCTGTGCTCTTGCTGCAGCAAAACAAAGCACTTTCCCCCTTCAGTTCAGCATAGGCCAACTGAGGAGAGTTTTGGAAGAGAGAAGAAAAAGGAGTGAGGGAAGTGAGAGAAAAGACAAAGACAAGGCCTTGGGGCAGACTCCACCGTGTGTGGTAGCCACACAGAGGTACTGACCTTCAATTTTCGATATGCTCATTTGAATCACTGAAGAAAAATAAAAACCGCTTCCTCTCCCCACCAACCATCACAAAGTGCTAGACCAAACCCACTTGCCCTGCTCCAAGAGAGAAAGTGACTTCAAATTGTGAGAGAGAGGAAAATTCTATGTGGGCTTGCTTGACCAGTCTTGCCACTGACTCACAATGTCTCTAAAGAGATGCCAGAAGCCCACATTTGGTGCTTGCAAGCACTGGAGATTCTCTGAGGAGAATGAGGCTAATAAATTAAAACTGTTTGTGTCTCTTAGAGATCTATGAGGCAACAACTTGTGCACCACCGAGTTGCACCATCTGTTTGTGACAGTACATTCCTGGAACTCCTCTGCGTCTGGTAAACAGCTGTCATGAGAACCCTTTCTCCCTGACACTGCTCCTTTTATTGGTGACCTATTGGCCAACAACACCGAGCAACATTGTTTGTTAAACCTCAGTGATGATCTTTGCTCCCACTTTTTTATGTCAACCTCATAAGCCTCCCTTAGCACCCCGCAAATTAGCAGCAATGGTATTGAAGGCAATGATAGAAACAGCACAAACACTGTCTGAAAATGATTAACCCACAGACATTAAAGAGACCCAAACTCATAACAGAAAGATGTCCTGCAGAGTATTGTGGCCATTTAGGCATACTTGATTTAAAAATGGTTAGGAACAGAGAATTTTAATAGACTTAATTTAAACTGAGATAACTCAAGAATTGCAAACAAAATTTTTCTGCATGCAACAGCACCATTCAATTTAGATTGAATTGCCTGATGATTAATTAATTTGGGACAGTGCTCACTGAAAAATTGCCAGAGATGCACATCTGTCAAAGGAATTTGCCACAGATTGTCAAACCTCCATGACATGAATGGCACAAACCCAGGGGACTGCCCACGCAGTAGGTGGCCCCTTGTTCTTTTAATGAGAACTGCTCTGATTGCCAAATTATCACAAGCTCCAGGGTAAAAGAAGGAGCAGAACTCACCTAGCTAGTCAACTCAGGAGGTCACAGGACCCCATATTAACTTTTGAAGAGGATGTTACATTGAGAACAAAGAATCATGGAAACAGAGAGCAGAAAAATAATAACAGCTGATGTCTACTGAGCGTTTAGTATGTGCTGGGCTTTGTTCTAAGCGCTGTATCCATACTATCTTATTTAATTCTCACAAAATCCCATGAGTCAGACACGCTCTCCACCTTGCATATGAAGAGACTTAGAGCTTATCTAGATTGTTTCACAGATGAAGTCCAGAGAGGTTAAGCAAGACTTGCCCATGGTCAAGTAGCCAAACCCTTGCAGAGGGAAGACCCAAACGACATTTCTTGACCCCAGCCCAGTGCTCCAAACCCTTGTGAGTGGGTGGTATGAATTCATTTTACAAGGTGCCTTGGGTTCAGAAGAGACATAAAACCATTCCAGGAAAGGGAAACTCTTCTTCCTTTCTGAAGCCATGGGCAGCAGGCTACGGGGGCCAACCAGGCATCATCTGGCCTGGCAGAAGTGATGATACAGCTGGTCTTTTTCTCATGCTATCTCTTAGACAAGCAGAGGGCTGGGGTGCTGGAAAAGGGTATCTAGACACCTAAGCTTGGTCTGAGGAATTGGACGTCACTTGTCTACAGGCTTCTGTGCCATACTAAAAAGGGCAAACTAAGAGGAAGCTTCTTGAGAAGTAATTAAATTAAAACCTCATCCTAACATGGCAGAGGGGACAAATCTGGCAAGAAGGCAAAATGACAGAAACTACGTAAACAAATAAGAGTAGAAGGTTCAAAGGGGATGGTAGATTGGAAAGACACCTACCTAACTAAAAACAGAGATCCTCTGAGGAGATGTCTTGGTCAAAGGCGGTGGTAGAGAATCATTTCAGCTTTATCTGTATTCTATGAAATTTTCTCAATGACAATGGTTGCATGTATTTATGCTTAATTTGCTATTAAAATGAAGTAAATATTTTTAAAAGGAGAAGAAGAGATAAATTGAAAGGTGGAGACAGTGCCTAGACTTGTACAACTATTGGATAGCTTTTCATCTGGTACCTGTGACTCTCAATGTGGGTCACTGGAAGGCTATTAAGGTCACTGCATCTGTCCAAGAAGTCTTGACAGTCACAGCCCCAGTGACCAGGGCTACTTCCTCTGCCCTGCACCTGGTGGCCATATGTCTGCCTTTGGGATGGGGTCAAGAGGTCTCATAGGCCTCTGTGTACATCTGGGTTTGTTACCTTAGATTGTGTGGGTCTCTCCAGTCGACCACTGAGCTAGCTAGAAGAATCCACTAATTCTTTCCTAATCCATCTACATAGATCCATTGAATTGACTCCATTATAGGCAAGTTTAAAAGAAGGAAAAAAAAGGTTTAAAGGAAATAGGCCAATTTATTGGCTGCCACAAGCAGAAGTAGCACCAACAAACTGCCCCATGTTCTTCCCTCTTATTCCCAGCATTGAACACTCTTCCTAAAGTCCTAGCAGGCTCCCCTAGCAGTTGAGTTGGCTGGAAACAGAGACCATGACCACACCTTGACCACAACTTGACCTCCCTGGACCCCTGCCAAAGCTTATTTCCAGGAGAAGTCCAAGAGGTCAGTTTGGGTCCCAGAGTATCATCCAAATATTCCAGCCTCAGCAGGCCCCCCTGGAGACTCGGATTCGATTCTCTTTAGTGTCCTCTCTCTTTCCTTTTCCACCCATTGCCCCACCCAACCCACACTCACACTACTGACTGTCAGAGAAATACCTACTCTTTACCAAACCCTCTCCCTTAAATCTATCACATCAAAGCTCAGGCTTTAGTGTTTGGCTTATTTATTCCTAAGACCTACTCTAAGAAATAAGGGTCTAATATTATTGGCCCAACTGCCTTACATTGCTTAGGAATACAAAGTTTGATTAAGGTTTGAATTTGAAACATTTTTGTGGCCACTAAATTATCTCTAAATTGTTTACTCAAAGTAATGTCTTCTAAAATTAAATAATGCCAAATGCTCAACCACAATACATTCAATAAAGTCCTCATTTTATCTTTTCTCAAGAAAGGATATCATAGAAATTCTTACTCTATGGAGATCCTCCACACAATAGATGAATTTCTGTTAGGATTGTGGGTGGAACTGGGAGAAGGAGTAGGTGTGAGGGGTCTCTAGACTTGGTGGAAAACATAATAATGGTTTTGTAGTTTAAACAACAGTCTGCTCCTGACCTTAATGGTCAAGAATCCAGTTATCAATTGTTGAATAATTTAGCCCATACAGCATTTGAATGTAAAGAGAGCCAAACATTCACTGTGTGTGGATCACATGGATGACAACCGTTATATGTGGCTTTCAGAACAGTAACAAAGGAGCGAGCCAAACATCTGACTTCATGTGGAACTCTGACGCTATCTAATCCTGTGACCTTGAACAAATCACTAAAATGCTTTTGAATACTTGGTTTGTCATCTGTAAAATGAGAACAATAACGATACCTACTTCAGAATGTATTGTGAAGATCCCATGAGATCATAGTCATTATAAAAGTGAAAGTCGATAAGATTATTAGTTATGACAATCATCATTAATGCAACTATAAAACAAATGAACAAGGTTCAAGCAATTTGTTTCAGTGCAACTACACTGAATCTGAAAGACTCGGACCTTCAGGAAGCTTTCACGTACTGTGTGTGGGCACACTCAAGTAAGTGTGGATGAGAGAAGCAAGGTTTCTGTATTTCACATCACTTCTTAATTGTCCTACTTATAAACCTCCTACTTTTCTTGAAATAAACCTACAGGCTCCCTTAAAAATAAATCCACATCCCCCAAATTAGCAATAAAATGAGAAGCTTTACATGGGGGGCACTCCACAACACTGATTCAAGTCTCCCAAAATTCACTATGCTGACATTGGGTCCTCAGCTGTCCCCACTAGCTCTTCAGGGTGGGCATTGACTCAACTCTTAGTTCTCCTTGAAAGCTTTTCTAGAGGGTTAGGAATGACAGAAGGAAAACACACACAGTGAATAACATGCAACTAGATAATCTAGATTACAGGGTATGATTTGTTTTCTGGAATCTATAGGCTTAGAACCATCCTCAGAGTATACCAGGGGAAAAGAACATGCTCAGTCAATTCAGGCCTTTAAACCCCCCAGATTTTGTCCTCCTCCTTTTTGTCTTGGGTTCACCAGCTCTGGAAGAACTCAAAATAATCAACCCACCATTGGCTATGGCTTACATTTGCTCTGACAACACAAATCCTTGGTCCCTGATGGTGAAATCATCTGGAATTGGGTAGCAGCTGCCCCCCTTACAAGGAACAGCCTCTCTCCAGTTTGTAACAGACCTCACATCTCTCTATTACTCTTTGAGGCTGAAGCCGATTGTCAGCTGCCATTCATCACTATATGTGTGCTGCTGTTTTTCTCATAGTAAAGAGAGAAATGAGACAGAATGCCTCTAACAAAATTAGGAAAACAAAAGCTAGACCAAAGAGAACCTTGCAATTTAAGAAAAATGGATAAAGGTATACTTCCTTGAAAAAGTGAAGAGTATGTGTAGCTGTTTAATACACAAAATATAGCTGTGTTGAAAGGATACAGTGGATAGCCATTTTCATCATTTACATACCTTGGCTGGCCCTGTTAAGCACTTGTTTGACAACAGTTTTTGAAAGGTCTAGGTGCTCTGGGGTTGTGTCTATTTTCTTCCCAGTTGTCATTAGAATCTGCAAGAACTAGAAGTGCTCATTAAATATTTGTGGCTGCTATGGTAATTGTTCACTGTTCCCATGTATTTGTTAACATATTTGTTAATTTCCCACCTCATTCCCACACCGGTTGTCATTTGTGGAAATTTGAGGTGCTCTCAATATAGGCTCTAAAACTTGGATCCCAATCCCTAAAGAACGTAAATTCTTGGAAGACAGGAATCTTATCTGATTGGTTCACTGCTATCTCCAGCTCTGGCACATAAAAGATAATCTACAAATATTTGTTGAAGGACTGTTTGTCTAAACGTTGAAGATAATATCTAGATCTTTCACTGTCAGACAAATGCTGCAGTGAGAAGACACTAATGTCCTGTGGCTGTTCCAGGGTTTGAAGTTGCTCATTAATAATCCCACAGTGGGAAGTCTGCACTAATAATTAAATTTTCTTCCCTTTCTCTCTCAGTGGGCAAGAGATGATGTTTTTGAATCGCTTCCTGGGACTAATTCTAAGTGTCATTGATTAAAAAGGGAATAAATAGGGTGGGTCAACACATATCACATATCAGTTGCTGTGTTTTGATCAGGGTCAGCGAATTCCTGAAGCATCATCATCCTTAGAGACCCAATGTCCTTATTGGAAATCTTCAAAATGAAAGTGCCCTTTAATGAAATGTAGCCTATGTTCAGCAATAATAATAATAATAATAATAGCAGCAGCAAATACTCATCATTATGGGCCTGACACTGTTCCAAGCATTCAAGATATTTTACATGTATTAACTCCTTTAATCCTTACCACCCCCATGAAAGAGACACTATTATGTGCCCCATTTTACAGGTGAGGAAACTATGACACAGAGAGTTTCAGTAACTTTCCCAAAGTCACAAAGCTAAACAGGATGGAACTGGGATTTGAAGCCAGACTGTCTACTCCAGGTATAAGGTAGAAATGGATTCTGGAAAACTGCGTATATTGCCTGAATATGAATTAATCAACAAATATAATACTCCCAGGAAAGCCTGAAGTCAGTAAGTCAATTTTTCATGAGCACCTACTGTGTATACTAGTAATATTCTAGGGGATGGGAATACAATAGTGGGCATGATAGAGGGTGTCCTTCAAAGAATTTGTATTGTATTATGAGATACATAACACAACACATGTTCATAAATAAACATGTAAACAAATAAATAAGGTGATTTTCGATATTAACAAATGCAATGAACAAGTCACAATAGGGTAATTATGGTAGTGACTGGAGGGAAGGTGCTATTTTAGCTATAGTGGTCAGGAGGGCCTCTTGGTGTGTGTGTGTGGGGTGCATAAAATCTGAGTTAAGACCTAAATTATGAGAAGGGGGCATCCATCCTGGGAAGAGTATTCCAGACAGAGAGGAGCTAGCTTGATGTACTCAAGCAACATGGTGGCTGCAGCAAAATGAACAAAGATGAAAGTGGAGGAGATGTTAAAAAATAAGCAAGGAATCAACTCCTTGCAACTCCAAAAAATAAGCAGGCCTTGTAGGTAAGGTTAGGTGTTCTAATTTATTCTATTTAAATGGAAAGCAAACAGAGAAATGTTGTCTTGTGATTAATTATTTTTTTAAGATCTTTCTGGCTACGTCAGGGAAGATGAACTGCAAGGGAGTAAAAATTGAGACAGGGAGAGCAGTTAGGAAGCTATTGCAATAGTCAAGGCAAGAGATGGTAGCTCCTTGGACTAGAGTGATGGTGGTAGAGATGTGGTCAGATTCAGCATATATTTGGGAGATATAGTGGACAGAGCTTTCTGATGGATTGGCTACAGGACCTAAAAGACAGGAATTGATCCCCAGTTTGGAGCCATTTTTAATGCAGTTTACTGAACAAGAAAAGACTCATAGGGTAGCAGATTGAAGGTTAGGGAGTAGAGGAAGCAAGAGTTCTGTTTACATAGGATAAATTTAAATTAAAATTCTTAGACATTTAAGGAAATGCTGAGTATTGTCTGAAGCTTGGAGAGAGAAGTGCAGTGCTGGAAATAGATGTCGTACATCTGTGCTGTCCAATCCAATGTCCATTAGCCATAGATGGATACTGAACACTTGAAATGTAGCTAGTGTGACTGAGCAACTGAATTTTTTATTTTAATTAATTTAAATTTAAATATCCACATGTGGCTAGTGGCAACTATATTGGACAGCACAGATGCACAACATTTTTATCATCACAGAACATTCTATTGGACAGGGCTGGTATAGATGGTTCTTAAAGCCATTAGACCTGATGAGATCATCTACACAAGGAATGTAGATAAAAACAGAAATGGGCCAAGCACTGAACCCTGGATGACACCACCATTTAGAAGTCTGGAAAAGAAGACGGAATCAGAAAATGAGAGGCAGTGGCCCTTGAGTTCAAGTGATCAGGTTGTCATGCGGCCAAGAGAAGAAAATGTTTCAAAAAAGAAGGGAGTGGTCCAATGGACAGAGAATTGTCCATTAGCCTTGGGGAGATGCAGGTTGTTGGGAAACTCATAAAGAGCTATTTCAGAGGTGTGGTGAGAGACAAAAGCCCACTTAACAGTGGGTTGAGAAGAAAGGGATAGTGAGTATGAAGATAGCGTAGAAAATTTTTCAGAAGAGTTTTACCACAAAGGGAAACAGAGAAATGCAGCATCATCTAGGAGGTTAAGCGAGATTTTTTTTCCCAGATGGGCAAGGTTAATGCGTTTTACACCACAAAGTAAATGGTTCAGTAGAGATGGGGAAACTGATAATTTCTCTTGGTTACCACGAGAGAAAGTGGGTAATTGCATGAATGAAGTCCTTGAGAAGGTATGAGGAGCTAGAATGGAAGTGTAGGCACTGGTTTTGGAGAGGAACAGGGACATAGTCTTACCCTATAACAAAGGAGACAAAGTACACAGGTGCCAATTGTTAGAATTAGTGAGGAGGAGATGGAGTGCATGACGAACTTTAATTTGGATAGAAAGATTCATATGGATCTATAATAACAATAATAATAACTATCACTAATGAGCAACCAGTATTTGCCATGTCCTTTTTATATACACATATTCTCTAAAGGTATTAAGTAATCCAAGAAGTAAGCATTATCACAGCAGTTTTATAGAAGTGGATACTGAGACCCAAAGCTACATAAGCAGTAAGTGGCATATTTGAGGGTAGGGAGGAGGAAAATTAAAATTTCTGTTTAATCATGATAAAATTGAGATTGCACCTATTAGACACTTACTTACATGAAGATGTTGAGTAAGCAGGTGATATCCAGTTGTCTGGAGTTTGAAGAGAGATTGTTTCGAGCCCACATTTATCCACCTCCTTAGCCCATTTTCTTTCCCCTAAATCTCACAGCTATATATGATGGATCAAGGTACAGGGGATGAAAAACAATAACTTCTTAACTCTTGTATGGATGAGATAGAGTGGGGAGATCTGAAGTTGCAGCAGGAGAAGTTTAGGTTAAATGCCATAAAAGTTTTTTGTTTTGTTTTAGTTTGGTTTGACTTTGTCTTTTGTTTATTTATTTGTTCACGTGTTTCTTTTATCATTAATTAGGTTTCTTTTCCTAAAGGTCTTTTAAAAGTGAAACAAGGCTTCCGCTACCAGAAAGATGAAGTAGACACATTTTTCCCTATTCCTCCTGCTAATTATAACTAAAAACCCTGGATATTAATATAAAACAAACACAAGAAGACTATGAAAGGCAGAGAGTAGAAGGCTGACTGGCTAGAAACCTCAAGGCCTGAGGAACGGCAGTGGTGAATTCCCTGTTTTGGGTGTTTTTCTTTTTTGGCCTCATATATCCCAGACTTGGAACTGAAGAAGCCAGCGACCTAGAAATACCAATGGGTGCAGACAAAAAAGTCCTCCCAAAACTTGCTCTCTCTAGCCAAAAGACAAGGAAAAGGGAAATTTAGCAAGGCAGAACAGCGTTGGATAACAACTGCTTTATTCCAGCCAATCGCCACAGAAAAAACTGTGGCCCCACCCCCAAACAATGCCAGCAAAGACCAAGTAGGGAGCCTAGACACACACTCTTGTGAAGCTGTAATAAGAAACCTCAGCATCTCTGCCAGGGTGATGTCAGAGAAGGCCAAGTAGGGAGTCAGGATTTTTATCCACGCTGCAATGAGACTCCCCTCCAATGGTATCAGCGGAAACCATGTAGCGAAATGGAGAAGTACTGTTTCAAGATTTTGCTTATTGTTGATAATGCTTCTGGACATCCTCCTTTTATTGGTAATCTTCATCCCAATATCAAAGTGGTGTTTCTCCCTCCAAACACTACCTCTTTGACTCAACCAATGGATCAAGCTTTTAAGGCCTACTGCCTGAGGAGGACCTTTGCCCAGGCTATTGCTGCAACTGAGGAAGACACTGAGAAGACAATGATACAATTCTGGAAGGATTACAACATCTATGACTGCATCAAGGACCTTGCTTGGGCTTGGGGTGATGTCACCAAGGAGTGTATGAATGACATCTGGAAAAAGACACTCAAAAGGTTTGTCCATGACTTCAAAGGATTTGCCAAGGATGAAGGGGCTGCAAAAATCAACAAGGCTGTGGTCGAGATGGCAAACAACTTAACCTGGATGTGGATGAGGATGACATTGAGGAGCTGCTAGAGGTGGTTCCTCAGGAATTGACTAATGAGGAGTTGTAGGAACTGGAACAGAAATGCATAGCTGAAAAAGAGGCAAGAGAAAAGGAAACTGCAGGAGAAGAAAAAGAAAAAGAACCCCCAAGAAAATTCACAGCGAAGGGTTTAGCAGAAGCTTATGCAGACCTCAACCAGCTCCTTGTAAAGCTTGAAAACATGGACCCCAACACCGAAATGTTTTTATTAATAAAGCAAATCTATGTTGAAAAAAGAAACAAACCAAGCAAACCAACAGGAACATATTTATGAAAAGAGTGACACCTCCTCAAGAAGAGCCTCAGGCAGGTCCTTCAGGAGGTATTCCAGAAGAAGGCATTGTTATCATAGGAGATGACGGCTCCATGCATGTTACCGCCCCTAAAGACCTTCCAGTGGGGCAAGATGTGGAGATGGAAGACAGTGATGATGATCCTGACCTTGCGTAGGCCTAGGCTAATGTGTGTGCTTGTGTCTTACTTCTTAACAAAAAAGTTTAAAAAGTAAAAAAAATAAAAATAGAAAAAAGCTTATAGAATAAGGACACAAAGAAAGAAAATATTTTTGTACAACTGTACCATGTGTTTGTGTTTTGAGGTGTTACTACAAAAGAGTTAAGGATTAAAAACTTAAAGTTTATAAAGTAAAAAAGTTACAGTAACCTAAGATTAATTTATTATTGAAGAAGGAAAAATATTTTTTTATAAACTGAGTGTATCCTAAGTGTAGTCTGTATAAAGTCTACAGTAGTGTACAGTAATGTCCTAGGCCTTCACATTCACTCACTGCTCACTCATTGACTCACCCAGAGCAACTTCCAGCCCTGCAAGTTCCATTCAAGGTAAGTGTCCTATATAGATGTACATTTTTTTTTATCTTTTATACTGTATTTTTACTGTAACTTTTCTATGTTTGGATACACAAATACCATTGTGTTACAATTGCCTACAGTATTCAGTACAGTAACATGTTGTACAGGGTTGTAGCCTAGGAGCAACAGGCTGTACCATATAGCCTAGGTGTGTAGTAGGCTATACTATCTAGGTTTGTGTAAGTACATTCTATGATGTTCACACAATGATGAAACCACCAAACAACACAGTTCTCAGAACATATCGTTGTCGTTAAGCGATGCGTGACTGTAATTCAATTAGAAAATGAGCAAAATACATGAAGAGACATTTCACCAAAAAGAATATACAGATGTCAAATAAGTAAATGATAACATGTTCAACATCATTAACCATTAAAGAAATGCAAAATAAAACCACAGTGAGATAGTACTACACACCTTTCAGAATGGCTAAAATATAAAATAATGACAACATCAAATGTGAGGATGCAGAGAAATTGGATCACTCATACATTGCTGGTAGGAATGTAAAACGGAAGTTTCTTAAAAGCTAAACATGCAACTACCACATGACCCAGCAACTGCAGTCACGGATATTTACTCCAGAGAAAAGAAGACTTATGTCCACACAAAAAGGTGTTTTTTTTTAAACATGAATGTTTATAGTTTTACTTGGGATAGCCCAAAACTGGAAACAAACCAGATGTCCTTCAAAGGTAAATGGTTAAACAAACTGTGGTACATCCATACAATGGAATATGACTCAGCAATAAAAGCCAACAAACTATTGATACATGCAACAACTTGAATGCATCTTGAGGGAATTATACTAAGCAAAAACAGCCAATCTCAAAGGTTACATGCTGTGATGATTAGTTTGATGCGTTTTTAGCAGGGTCACAGTACCCAGATATTTGGTCAAACATTATTCTGGATGTTCTGTCAGGGTGTTTTGGATGAAACTTACATTTAAATTGGTGGACTTTGAGTAAAAGCTGATTGCCTTCTAGAATGTGGGTGGGTCTCATCCAATCATCCAGTTGACATCAACCTCACCCAGTTGATGGTCTGATAGAACAAAAGGCTGACCTCCCCTGAACAAGAGGGAATTCTCCAACTGACTGCCTTTGGACTCAAACTGCAACTCATTCCTGAGTCTCCAGCTTGCTGGCCTCCCCCATCAGATTGTGGACTCACCAAGCCTCCACAATCACAAGACAATTTCTTAAAATAAATCTCTCTCTCTCTCTCTCTCCCATTCTCTCTCTCTCTCTCTCTCTCTCTCTCCCCCTCCCTCCCTCTGTCTCCCTCTGTCTCTCTATGTATATATATCCTATTGGGTTCTGTTTCTCTGAACAACTCTGACTAATATGCATACTATCTAATTCCATTTATATAACATTCTTGAAATGACAAAATTATAGAAATGGAGAACAGATTAGTGGTTGCCACAGTTTAGCAGTCAGTAAGGGTAAGAAGGAAGTATGTGTGGCTATAAAAGGGCAACATGAGGGATCCTTGTGGTGATGGGAATGTTCTGTATCTTGACTGTATTGATGTCAATACCCTGGCTGTGATATTGTACTATAGTCTTACATTGTACTATAGTTTCATTGGGGGAAACTGGGTAAAGGATATATGGGATCTCTCTGTATTATTTCTTACAACTACATGTGAAACTACAATTATCTCAAAAAGTTTAATTTTAAAAAATTAATACATGTTTTATTACATACAAATATAATACATATAATGCAAAAAAAAATACATGTTTTGATTATTTTATTGTGACTCTCCCTGAGGTCTGGGAGATGAACTTGGATTATCACTCAGATGAATAAACAATCCAGCACCTATAGTATTAAATGGCATCACAGTCACCCCAGTTTAACACACCAGAAACCTACCTGCCATCCTGAGTTCCCCCTTTCCCTCCCCTCCCAAAAGCAATTATGAAGAAGTCCTGTCTGCTTTACCACCAAAATATATCTTGAATTTATTACTTCTCTTTCCCTGCTACCACCATTATTTCTGGTGGTCAAGAGCAAATATGAACCGTTGAAAGAGCTTTGCAATTGTGTCCCTCCCCTGCCACAGATGCCCCCATCCAATCCATCCCTCACTCAACAGCATGAGTAACCTTGAAACATATATTGGATCATATCAATCCCACGTTTATCCCCTCCAGTGACTTCTCATTGCCCTTCAGATGAATCCAAGCTCATGCCCATGGCCCACAAGGCCCTGCATGACTATGGCTGCTATCTCCCCAGTAGCATCCCTTTCCACTTCCTCTTGCTCCCCTGCTTTAACCAAATTTCTCTTATTCCTCAATCTAAGATCTTTCCTCCAAGTTTGCACATACTTTCCCCCTCCACCCTGCCTGCCCATTGTTCAGGTATCAACTAAAGAGATACCTCTTCAAAAAACATTTTTTTGAGCGCCTTTTCCAAAGTGGGTGCCCCCTTTTGTTCTCTTCCTCAGCACTCATTTAGTTTCTGTCACAGAATGTAAGCCCCACAAGAGCCTGTCTGTTTTGTTCACTGTTGTAACTAGTGCCTAGCAAAATGTTCAGTAAATACTGCATTTATTGAATGTTAAATCAATAAATGTCGCAATGCCAGCCTCAGACACCTCCTCCCCCATTGCAAGAAAGCATGCGGCAACTCTTTTTGAATTTCATTTACTAAACAAATATTTACCGAGTGTCTACTATGTACCAGGCATTCTCATAGGCACTGGGAATAACAAGATGGGGAAGGTCTCCACATTCATGGAACTTAGACATGGTGAGGAAAGTGGACCATAATAATAAATAGACAAGTAAATAATAAAATAATAAATTTTAATAATAGAATAATTTTAATATTTAAATAATTTAATTAATATAATTTACTGATTTATTAATTAAATATTTAATGTTTACTGTTTAAATAATAGTTCAAGTATAAGCACTATGAAGAAAACAAAGCAGAGTAACAGGTCTGAGAAGGAGTTGGAGGAGGTAGGCAGTGTTCACATTAAGAAGCCTGGTTGGAGAGTCAGAGCTGCTATCTGAATGTAGAGGAGCTAGCCACATACAAATCTGGGGTGGAGTGCTCTAGTCAGAGGCCCACTGGGTACAAAGATGCTGAGGCTGGAACACACTAAACAAGTTTGCGACCAGTGTGTCTGAGCCCAGAGGAGGAGGAGAGTAGTAGGAGAGAAGATCTGAGCATCAGGAAAGGCTACATCAAGGCAGCCTCTCAGGCCATGGTGAAGAAGATGGATTTCTTTCTAAGGGTGACTGGGAAGGCTTTGGAGACTCTGAAGCAAGAGATGTTATGGCCTGGTTTAATTTTTAAATCACTATGGCCTAGTGGCTAAGTTCCACAAGCACTACTTTGGTGGCCTGGTTCAGTTCCCAAGGCAGACCTACACCACTCGTAGCCGCCACATTGTGGCAGAGACCCACATAGAAAATAGAGGAAGACTGGCATGGATGCTAGCTCAGAGCGAATCTTCCTCAGCAAAATCAATCAATCAATCAATCAATCACCACTGGCTGCTCTGTCAAAAAGGGACTGTATGGCAGGAATGGGGATAGGGATGCCACGTAGGATGCTGTGCAGGCACACTCAGGACAGTGCTGGTGGTTTGGACCAGAGAGGAACCTGTGGAGTGGGGGAGAAGAGGCAGGCTACAATGGGAACAAATTTGACCGGTATTTTAAAACACATTGGCCTACTTCAGGGACTAGGACTTGCCAACATTCTCTTGCACTCCTGGCTTGGTCCAGGTTGAACTCTTTTGATTTGGGTCCTTCGCACGTAAGCCACACCTGACTCAATCAGAGAGGAATGCAGCATGCTGAGATAGCTAATTTTCTTTCCTCTCATTTATAGAAATAAACTAAACTCTCAGTTTATTGAATGGAAGGATAATAATGAAAAAAGGAGGGGGCGCTCTTTTCTATCCTTGGAAACTCTCACCACCTGGAGCTATGGCATCTACCTCGAGGATTAATCAAATAAGTAATCAGAACGTGACCTAAAGTGTTTTTAAGTGTGAGGCCAAAAGAACCACCACACAGAACTGGTTTCACCCAGCCCAGCGGGGATCTCCGGGCGCATGTGGGCATTGGTGCACCTCATTGAGTGGCCCCCCAACCCAACAGCAAAGTGCGAAAACCCAAACTTTATCCCACCGCTAGGGAAACAGGAAGCCGCCTCCGTGAAATCAGACCCTCAGCTCCTCTGGTGGGCGCTAAGGCAAACTCTTCTGAGAGGCCGAAATGGAATATCCGTTCTCCGAGGGCTAAATCCATCAATGCAACCACTGCAACTGAATCCCTCCACTCCTACCCCGGAGATAAAGTTTCAGCCCATCCCTAAATGGTGCAGAGATTACTCATTTCTGAGCAAGGGCAGAACAAGAGAAGCCCTGACTAAACCAGAAGAGACTGGTCTGGGAAGCTCAAGGTCCTCCGCGCCGGGTTAGCGAGAGGCTGGGCGTGCTTCCAAGAGAGAGAAAAGCAGCTTCCTGCGCGCGCCCGCTCGCGACCGAGCTCCATCCGGCGCGAGAAGTTCAAGGCTTACCCGCCCCGCAGCGCACTCAAGGCCAGTTCCGCGGTAAACAGCAGAGAGCAACTATCATTTTTGATAGCCGCACAGAGACTCTTTCCTGCAAAGTGTCAGGTCACTGGGAAATGATTGCTAAGGAATTCTCTCCTGATTATGGAGCGCTCTGACGATTGGGCGTGCGCGTTGCCGGCCGAAACTTGTGCGGAAAGCCAGGAGCCGGCCATGCACTAACGTCAGCGTGGCTCTTTAAAGTCTGGTTTCAAAGCTGCTCCCCAAAGCTTGGGTCTGCAACGGAGAGCGCCTCATGTTATGACTGAACGAGTTAATCCATGTAAAGTGCTGAGCGCAGCACCTGGCACCAAGCAAGAACACAATAAATATTAACTAACGTTGCTAATAATATTCGTTCATGCTTTTCCACTGAGAAATTACTGTATTGCGTTATATATGTTCTCCTTATACATTATTAGCTCCTAAGTGTCTTATTTATCTCATGCATCTCACAGCCTGGGGCTGTGCTGGGCTCAATAAAAGTTTGTGGTTTGAATTGAATTATTTACTCAGGTGCATTACCTTGACGAGGTGACAGAAATGAAAAGAGGGTGGTGAAATAAAAGAAATGAAATCTGACTCTCCTTTACCTCTTCACTTTATCATCTTCTGTTTCTTTATAACAACTGCTTGTTTTTGCTGCTGTCCATGACATTTCCTCTGCTGAGAAACGATTCCAGTTGAGCCTCAGTGGAACCAGTGACACTAGTCGCCAAGCACAGCCAAGCTCAATCAATTTTGATATCGCCTGGGCCCCCACAGGGATCGAATATCATAGAGGATACGCAGAAGGTACAAGCTCAAGCTGTATGAGCAGATTTATTTGAGAACTCGACACTACTGCCTCCAATGAGTGCCTCTTGACATACATGGAACTAATAACAATAATAGTAAAAACAATAACACCACCATTTGCTGAGCAATTTTTATGCACTATGCTAAACATTTTATATATTATTGCATTTAATCCACCCAACAAAACAAAGTATGTATTCTCTTATTTTCATTTTATCAGGTGAAAAAACTAAGGCACAGCTGGCCACTTGCTTAAGGTCACACCACCAGTAAAATGTTGAGATTCAAACCCAAGTTCATAACTCTCCAAAGCTCATTCAGGTAACTGCTCAAGCCTACAACAGCCTCTGGCCACACGGCCCAGCCTAAAGCTCAAACACCACGGCACTGGTTCTCTGTGGGGCAGAGTGCGGTGTGCCTCCCAGGCCCCTGTCTTTGTCGTTCATCCCCACAACACGGCATGGCAGCCCACTATATCTCATCTTCTTCCAAAGACCCAGAAGATTTCTCCTTCACCTATTCCTGGTTACTGCCACACTTAACACATGCCTTAAAATGTGACCGCCTCTGGTTTGTAACTTATGCCTAAGGGACCTGCTCCTTTTCTCTTTCCTGGTGGAATAAAGGCACTGAAGCCACAGGTCTCTGAGGCAAAGCATTTATTGATGTGATTCCTATCAATATCAGCCTCGGCTAAGATTAGACTTGGACTTTTAGGTAGTGGCCCCGCTCCCTCCTTGCTCCTCCTCCTCTAATGTATAACTAGTCTTGCGAGGCTGGAGAAACACAAGCAGGGACTGGCCAGCTGCATGCACCACACTCACTGCAGGACCTGGAATTAGAGGAGGACTCCCGACCCATAAAATGACAGAAGATAAGGTAAAGCAGCATTACGTTCACTCTGAATCTGGCTTTGAGGAAAGGAGTAGGGGAATCTGCTCAAGTCAGTGAGTGAATGGAGGATTTGGGGGGTGCTGGGTGTAGCTACCACAGATCAAAGCTGCTTCTCTTGGCCAACTGATAGTTCATTTGGCTGCTAAAAAATCATATTTATTATTCAGTAATTGGGGTTTTAAGAATATTTGCTCTGTTTTGTGACTGTGTAACTTTTCTTCGAGTGATTCTGCATAACCATATTACTGAAGGAATGTGCGAAAAAGAAAAGGCAGATCAACCTGAATCTAATTATGAAAAGTGGTCTGAAATCTTTAAAAATGTCAGTGTATGAAAAACAAGAAGTAGGACTGTTCTAGATTAAAGGAAACTGAGAAGAACTGACAACCAAATGCAAAAGTGATCTCAGATTGTGGAAGGAAGCAGAAAACAGCTCTAAGGGACAATATGAGACATTTAGGAAATTTTGAAAATGGGTATATATTAGATAATATTAGTGTATCTATTACATTCCTGGATATGATAATGGTATTGCAACTATGTAGGATAATGTCTTTGTTCTTAGTGAGTACATGCTGATGTATTGAGGAGTGAAGTGACACAAATATCTGCAACTTATTTTCAATTGATTCAGCCAAAAGCACACACACATCCACAGAGTGAGAGCTATACAAATGTGGTAAATGTTTACCATTGGTGAACACAGGTGAAGGTTAGGGAGTGTTCACTGCACTACTCTTTCAATTTCTCTGTAGATATGATACTTTTCAAAATAAAAAGGGTATAGTGCTGTTGCTCCTTTATAAGTTTCCCCCAAACAATCATTCCAATAGGTAAATCTGTGCCCCTGTGAGAGTAGGACCTCTAAGTTCTGATCTGGTATAACTCACTCTGCTGAGCACTCTGGTATAACTCACTCTGCTGAACACTCCTTCATGTCAGTAAGTGACAAGGCTAGGAGCATAGGCTTTGCAGTCAGCTGGGTGTGGATTTGGGGTATGGTGATGCTACTTACCTGCTGTGAGACCTGGGTTATTTAACTGAACTTGGGTTTTCTACATTGTGACAAAATAAGAACATATTGGGAAATAATATAAGGATATAATATGGGATATACAGGGATTATAATAGCTCTTTATGGTCTAGGAGTAATTAAATGAGATAATATTAGAGAGGCTCAGATGAAAAACATTTTAATGTTAACAGTTACCTATTTATATAATGTGTATTTAAAGAATAATTAGGACATCATGATTTCCTATTATAGCCCAGGATAAAGCTAAATAGTTAGAACTTTAAGGACAATATAAAGACAATATTAAGTTAATAACTAAACAGGTAGATGTAAATTTGACAAAAATCATGAAGACAGTGTTCAAATAACTGAAGTTTGGAAGACACTGCAAAAGGGAAGATAACATGCTTAACACAGTGCCTGGCACATTGCAGATATTCAAGCTCCATTTAGATCTATCATTAAATTCCCTTAGAGGGCTTTTGAAATTGTGTTGTAGGACTTTTCTTGAGAACCAAGAAATTGCTTAATAATGGAATCCAGAAAGAACAAGAACTGATGTAAAGCACAATGTTTCAGCTTTGTGAATCTACCCAGACTTTGAAAAAAGTGGGATAAGCACGGACTGAGGGTCAGGAGACCAGGGTTCTCGCTCTGGTTCTGCCCAGTAATGCACTGTGTAACTCAGACAGGGACTTGGACTCAGTTTCTTGAAGTGAAAAATGAAGACATTAGACTAGAATCCATTGCTCTCTAGGAGCCTTTTTAGCTTTGAAAATTCTATGGCTTGAAAGGCCTCTGGGCTTGTCCAAAGTTGGGTGCAAGATCACCTTTGGGTTGGCATTTGGAGGCATGCGGTTTAGAGGAAAGAGCATAAGCTTCTCCTCCCCACCTAGTCAGTCAGTAGCTGCTGAAAACCTGCTTTTTTGTGTAGCAGTGGGAGTTTAAGAACATGAGCTCTGGGTTCCAATGCTATAGTATCTGTTACTTCCTAGCTGTGTAGTGTTGGCATACCACTTAACCTCTGACCCCTGGTTCCCTCACCTGCAAAATGGGGACAATTTCATGTACTATGTAGTATTGTTGTGAAGATTATTGGTGATGTGTGAAAAGTTGACAAGTGGTTGTTTGGCAAGAGTAATCATGATAGAGATTATGAAGAGAGATGATGATGATGTGATTAAAGACACAGTTGTGTTATAGCCCTGTCACTATATACAGGAAGACCACATTATTTATCTTATTTAGTCTTTATAATAATCCTATGCATTAACTATTATTATACTCATTTTTTGGCAAAGAAACAGAGGCTCAGGGATATTAAGGGCCTAGCTGGGACTCTTCTAAGTTTTCTGACTCCCAAGTCTACTTGTTTTCTCTAATAGACCCCATCTGACTTCTCAGCCACAATAAACACCACATTTTGTTTTATGTTAAGGTTTAGCCACTTGCCCATTCTACTCTTCCATATTTATCCAGCAGCATATTTTTAATTGGATACGGAACCTAGTTTCTCTAACTTAAAATTATTAAGCTCTAAATGAAAGTAGTCTTGCTAAAAGTGCAGGGTTAATGCCTTATAGCCTATGAAGAGGTGGAGAGAAAAGGCTGAAGATCTTCTGCCACTTGGTAAGTGTATAGCCTTTGGACAAGCTCCTTACCCTTTCCATACCAGTTTTCCCATATGTGAAATAACAATAATTCCCACCTACATGTTTATTGAGAGAAGAGGCAAACCATTTAGAACCCCAGAGCCTGGACAAAGTAAGGTCCTAAGTTCTCACTGTTTTCATCAGCTGCTATGTACCTCTCCTTGAGTCAACCTCTTGGACATTAGATTGAATGGATGAGGGTTGATGGGCTAATTCAGACTTAGCAGTTTTCAGAAATCTTCCCTCTTATAAACAAACTTTCTCTGACCAACTCTAGTGCCGAGCCACATAGAAAGTTAACTATAAATGTTATCTCATATCATTTCACAGCAGAAAAAGAAAAGATGGCAAGAAAAGAGCCAGGTTAAAAGGGAGTTCAGAGAGGGAAATTAAACCTGAAAATAAGAGGTAAAAAAATGTGGGAAAAAAAGGAAATGCAATTAAACTGTTCCAGAGACTTCAATATTTGGAATGATCACTTTAGTTGGGAATTCTCAGAAAGTCAAGTGACCTGCTTAAAATTGATGACATTGCTCTTTACCTGACCAAGTGGGTGAAATTTTTTTTTTTTATTGATGTTTTAATGGTTTCTAACATTGTGAAATTTTGGGTTGTACATTTTTGTTTGTCCATCACCACATATATGACTCCCTTCACCCAAGTGGGTGAAATTTTTATCTCAGGGAATTAAAGTGGGGAACTGGAGGCCCTGGGGTGGCAGGACCAGAGCCAACTCTGAAAAAGAAGCCAGGAAGACCAGAGGACAAGGACTTTAAGAACACTCTAGGATTTCTAAACACTTAAAAACTTTCCTATCTCCTTCACAGTTGCTTTTTGTTGTTGTTGTTATCTCTACAACATAAAACATTGATCTTAGAGGCAGCTCCATATTTCTATAGTGATGACTTAGAACAATTTTATTGGAAGGTAATGGGGCAGAAGCTCCAGAGAACCTCCATCTTTGAAAATTAACCTTCATTTTTATCAAAGTGCTACAGGAACAGCTAACACTGTTGTGACTTAGACTGTGTATTTGGAGTGGCAGGGGAGGGCTGACATAAATTACGGGGGACCAAATCTACTGCAGCCACCACCTTCATCCCCAACTTCCATTTCTGTGGCACCCCTGCTCACCATTGGCACAGTCACCAGTTGGACTCTTAAAATAAGAAGACAGGAACTATATGCTTGTCTGGTGGGGGCAGAAGGAGAGAGCCAGTAGAGAGCAGAAGCCCAGGGATGGAGTGAGAGGTGTAGTCACTAAGACACCAAGTGCTTGGAGACTCTGCCGCAGGAAGAAAAGGTGACGCAGGGATGAAATTGGGTGAGTATATTGTGGCCCTGGGCTTGCTGGTGAGAAGGCCCTGAGGTTCTTCAAGTGAGCCACAGATGAGCAATTGAGTAGTCTTTGCCCTTTTGAATTTTTTTCCAGAGACTTCAAAAAGTTTTCTACGGGCAGATGAGGAGGAAAGGGATTTGTGTGGCAGGTGGTGGGGAAATGCACTTGGAATTGGTGGGGGTTTGGTGATTTGGCTTCAGCATCACACTTGGAAAATTCTATGTGTATGTGCATTCTTGGATTTTTTTTTTTCAATTTAGAAAGATTATGATCTTAGATTTTGAGATGTGCTTGACTTTTGAATGTCTGTTTCTGACCAATGAGAAATGCAAAATAACTACATAGTTTAAAGCATAGGCTCTGGATCCAAAACATTATTCTACAAGTTACTGGCTGTGATACCTTAACCTAGTCTAGTTATCTATAAAATAGGGATACTAATGTTGCTGTCATGAGAAGTGTGGTTGGCAGAATAATGGTCCTCCAAAGATGTCCATAACCTCATCCCCAGAAACTGTGAATATGTTACCTTATGTGTCAAACAGGACTTTACAAATGTCATTAAGGTTATGAACCTTGAGATGGGAAGATTTTCCTGGATTATCCCTATAAACAAAAATCTAATCCCACAAATTCTTAAAAGGGATAAACTTTCCTGGCTGTGGTCGGGGTCACAGAGACGCAACGTGAGGATCTGACAAGCCCATTTCTGGCAATGGAGATGGAGGAAGGGCACCACTAATCAAGGAATGTGGTGGCCTCTAGAGCTGAGAATGGCCCTTGCTTACAGCCAGCACAAAAACACAGAACCTAGTCCTACAACCACCAGGAACTAAATTCTACCATCAACCCGAATTTTCTCCTACAGCCTCCAGAAAGAAATACAGCCTGCCAACACCTTAATTTTAGTCTGGTGAGACTTATACCAAGAACTCTAAGATAATAAATTTGTATTATTTAAGCCACTGCTTTGTTGGCTATCTGTTACTGCAACAAGAGAAAACTAATATGGGTAAATGCAATAATACACATACAACAATGAACAGGCATGCAGTAGGCATAAATATTTAGTATTAGGACTTCAGGATGTGTTTGCGTTGCACCTAACATCAGATTGTCCAGATTATCGTTACAGAGATTATCATGGAAGTGGGTTAAAGCCCTCTCAGGGTGCCCCTGGTCCCCTCACCGCTGATGATAGTTACTACCTGTAAATAGGATAAAATTCCCTGTCCTTGGAAACAGCTGGAGGGGAAAAGGATTTGAGGAGAAACCACTAACCAAGTAAAAGGAACCCCATCTTAGCTTTGGCTGCCTGAGCCACTGAGTTTTAGATGTCTAGTTACATTTTAGAGGATAATTCAAAATCTCTTGTAATCCCATACACCATATGCCATACTGTGTGTGTGTGCATGTGCACGCATACAAGTGCACACAGATGTGCATATTTTACATACAATACACTTATCTATAATTTATAAATAACTCATATTTATATGATTTATATCTAATAAATGTATAGAAGGTATACTATACGATATTATATATGCTTCTTTTATCATAACTTTTGGGTCAGCTTTGAAGTGCTTTCTTTCAGGGAAGGAAGTTGCTGGGAGGGAAAGTCTACAGAGGTGCCACCTGCAATTAATTCTGAATTAGTGGTAAGAGGGGGAGATTTGCAAACCTACAGATTCCCAATCCCCACCCCAGAGATTCCAATCCAGTCATAAGTCTCGAGTGAGCCCTAGGAGCTACATGTGTAACAAGCTTTCCAAGTAGGGCCTGGTTTTAGAACCACTAAATTGGAGATTAGAGACTGATTGGAGAATGAAGCGTCCTGGTTAATTAGCTATTCTTCATGATGGAGTAGGGGGATTTACAATTATCCTCCAATTTAGAGAAAAACTGAAGATTCTATAGGAGAAGTGGCTTGGGTCACTTACTCACTAAGCATCAGAGCAGGAACTGGAATCCATGTTGTTACGACTCATTCTTTCATTCAACAATGTTCCTACTATATTCCATGTTATTTATTTAAAAATTTTAAACTATGTAATTATACATGAAATAGTTCCTTATAAGATGTCTAAAAATATAAATAGAAGAAAAAATACTCCTTTACCCTCCTTCTCCAATCTTACATTCCTCCTCAAAGGTCATCCTCTTGTTATCTGTTCTTCAAGAAAACATTCTATGAATTATATACATCATGCACAAATTAAAGAATACTCAGGTTTAAGCCTTTTAAAAAGAAACACTGATGAGATTACACAACTTCCTTTGTCACTTAACAATAAGTCAGTACATAAAAATCACATTATTCTTTTTAACTGCTGCATAGCATGTTGCATGTATCATGATGCATTTGAAATCTATTTGGCCATTTCCCATTAAATGATATTTAGGTTCTTTCTACAAGTTTTCTTATCACACACAAAAAATGCTGCATCAACTGTCCTTATATGTGATTCTGTATGCATGACATGAATTCTCTAAGATGGTTAGATATGTAATTATGAGTTGAGGGAATGAATGCTCGGCCCTTTTCTACACTGTTTTTTGTAGCTACATGGAGTTGGGGGGGAATAATACCCCTTAACCCACAACTCTAGGTTCAACTAGATGCAAATCCTGAAAAGTATCCTTACCTAGATGTTGATGTGGATCATGATAAAGGCTGCTGATGTTTCTTGTACGAGTTTTGAGGTGTTTTTGCACCACAGCAATGTCCAAGAGAGCTCCCCATCTCTTTGTTATGGGTGTCTTATTTGACTTCTCCCAATGATATAAATGACCGTTTTCATCTTGGCAATTTCCTTTACTCAGGAGCAATTCCAGTTCTCAGTCCTGATTTTGAACTTTACATATATATGTATTTATTATAGATATATTTATATATATATATATAAATAAAGATGTTTGGTTCCTCCCTGGAAGAAGTTGACCCCAACTTTTTTCAGCTTTAGCAGTGTAGGGGAAATGATGAAAGATGCAGACATTCCCATGTGAATGACCCCTGCCAGAGCACAGGGCGCACTGTGGATGAGTATCAAGGGGCAAGAACCAGCCTGCGGAGCCTGTCAGAAGTCCAAGCTGCAGGCTGACGGGATGATGAGTAACTGAAACTACCTGGTGTTTCCCAGCCCTCTGTCTCATTCCCCACAGGTCAGCGGGACCTTGATGTTCACTGTCTTCACTGCCGTGCTGGGTTCCTTCCAGTTTGGATACGACATTGGTGTGATCAATGCACCTCAAGAGGCAAGTGAAACATGTACAAGTTCTCTATTTGGCAATTTCTGTCAGAGACAGAAAGATATCTGTTCCTCGTACAGAGAGATAAAGTGTGCCCACGTGAGGAACACGAGGTAACCCAGCCTCCTGTCAGGTACCATGTGCATGGTTCCAAAGCTAATTAACTTGGCCTTGACTCCTCACTTAACAACCCTCACAAGAAAAGAAAGGGCAATAAATAATTCTTGATCGCTGTCTCTGCTGTTTGCTGAACTAACAGAAAATTCTAGCCAGAACACCACATGCCTAAGGATGTTTTTTTACAAAGCTCAAGAGAAAATTGCAGCAATCATTCAGAGAGCCCAGCCACACATAATGAAAAACGCCAGAGAACAAAAGGCAACAATAGAAGGGGATGTTTCATTCTGGACACAAACATTTCATGACCACCAACTCACTGGGCATCAGGCACTTTAACATATGCTTTCCCCAGTTTGACCCTCAAATCAACCTTATTGTGCCCATTTCTACGCCAGAATGAAAACTTTAGGAGCCCTAACATTAAAAAGATTCTAGCCCTTCCCCCATTCCTGTCTCTCAAAGTAAAATAACACAAAACTTTTAAATAATAGTCAGAAAGTCCAAAAAAGTTTGGATTTTCTCCACAACTATTTGAATGGGTATTTTTTTTAATATCAAATAATTTCCATCAGTTTTCTCATTTGTTTTGTGCATCTCTACTCTGGAATCCAGTGAACAGTGAGGAGAGGGATGTCATTTTTCTCAGCTGCTACAGCCTCTAAGTGGGGGAACCAAGACTTCATTCCCTCTGCTCTAACTCAGACTGTCAGGTCTTTTAGGGGAGGATTAACGTCTTGTTCCTCTTCCTATCACCAGTGCTGAGCACAACGATTGGCGTAAAGAAGGTGTTCAATAAAGGGTTTAGTGAGTGAAGGGGAGAGAGAGAGAGGAGAGAAGCTGGGGGAAAGGCTGGCATAAGGTGAAGGTACAAACATTTGTTTGGTGCCTTCTAGAAATCCATCATGTTTCTTCAGCTTCTCTTACAACACTGAACTCCAAAGAACATGTTAAGATACTGCAGAGTTTGAATGTGTGAGATGTGTGTGGTCCCCAGTCCATCAACTGAAAAGGATTGCTCTTGGAACCAAAAGATGTGCTCTGGTGAGGCGCCACACGTCACCACAAGTGTGGCAGGCCTTGCCAAAGCTGAGAGATTTAGGGAATAATGCTGGAGTTCATATCTTTTTTCTGTGAGTGATGACAACATGTGTCAATTTAGCAGGCTCCCTGAAATGTGGCTCAATATCATTATAATTTGGAATTGGTAGAGCCTCATCTCTTTTTATGGAAAGCCCTTTTCAAATCCTTATTTAAACCATCCACTCCAGTCTTAGAAGGAAAATTAATATAAGGTTTCCTGTCCTTCAATCCAAGTCCTAGAGTCAGACCTGAAAACACAGATTCCCTGACTGGCACCTGGCTTAGTGCCCTCTCTATAGCCCCTTCCTCCTGTGTTTAAAGAGCTGCTTAAACACCATTATGTAAGAATAGTCATTCAGGCCCATTTGTTTTTATTAGTGGAATGACATTTGGAATTATTATAGGGTATTTTAAAATCATATTTTATGATTATGAAAACTACACAGGCCTGTTGCAGAAAGTATTAAAAGAAAATCACCCATAATTATTCTACCACATAGAGCAAATTGCTGAGAACATTTTGGATATTTCCTTCCAGACTTTTTTCTATGCATATTATCCATAAAGAGCGGCCTTCCAATGAGGCAAATGCCTTGGTCAGACTTCCTTTATCATAAGACAATGTCAGTTCCCTTCTCCCTCAGCTAACTTTACCATACAGGACTTTGCCCACCACTGACAACCCAGAGCAGCTGCATTCCAGGTCCTTGTCAGAGGTCTTCCCAGCTCACTGCCACTGAATAAGGACCAAATCATCACTGAGAGGAATGACATGGAAGGAAGATAGCCTGAAAGACGTGCCTTTACTCGATTGTACTGTAGTATGATCTTTGCCTCTACTGAAACAAATTATAAAATGTGGCTCTGTGAAATTTAGTTTTGAACCTTATTCATTCTATTACACACTGAACTCCATGAAGATCCATAGGAGAAACTTTCTTCAGGTCTCAATACCTTCTCAGGGGCAATTGAGTAGTTTTTATCTTTGGAATTCCTCAATATACAGGATTGTTTCCTCTCTTTGCACTGGCTGCTAGGAAGTTTTCTTTTGTTTTATTTTTTATAATTTTATGTATTTATTTTTTCCCCCAAAGCCCCAGTAGATAGTTGTATGTCACAGATGCACATCCTTCTAGTTGCTGTATGTGGGACGCGGCCCCAGCATGGCCGGACAAGCAGTTCGTCGGTGCACGCCCGGGATCCGAACCCGGGCCGCCAGCAGCGGAGCACGCCCACCCAACCGCTAAGCCACGGGGCCGGCCCATGCTAGGAAGTTTATTGCTAACTTTATAGCTCACTTCTAGCAAGGATACAGCACCTAGTGTTTGCATTTTGTATACAAACTTTATATTTGGCCTCATCTTATGTTTCCCAATCTTTTTTCTTATATTCACTTTTTTTCTTCAGTCAAAATATTTATCTAAGTCAATTTAAATCTTGCTGTGTAGGAGTAACACTGGTGTGAAAATGTATCATTTTAGCCTGGAGAATATTTTCAATTTGAATAGTTGCCAATATTTAAAACTTGAGTAATTTTACATAAAAACCCAGATGTCTGGCTTCTCTTTAGAAATTAAAGGTCATGCAACACTAGACCCACATTTGCAGCTTCCTCCTTTAGATGGGGCAAATGCTCTGCAGTGACATAATCCTGCCCACTCACTATTATATCCTCAATAGTGGAGACAGTATCTCAGTTGTCTAGTCATGAAGGTTCTTCTTGACTTCTTCACTTTATTCCTGCCTGGTTCCAGTTGGCACTGAAATTGGTGACCTCTGTTTTATAGGATATGGTGAATTGTAAATAAATCTATATGTGTTTGTATGTGTATAACACACATAGTTGGGATGATCCTGTTTAAACACCTAACAAACATTTTAAAGGAAAAACAAACAAAAAATACATAGAATGTTTTAAATATTGGAGCTACATTTCTTTACTTTATTTCCTCAGGTAATAATATCCCACTATAGACACATTTTGGGTGTTCCGCTGGACGACCGAAAAGCTATCAGTGACTATGCTATCAACAATACAAAGGAACTGCCCACGGTCCCATCTCTAAGGAATCCAACACCATCTCCTGGTGCTGAGGAAGAGGCTATAGCATCTACCAACCACATCATCATGCTCTGGTCCCTGTCTGTGTCCAGCTTTGCAGTTGGTGGAATGATCGCGTCATTCTTTGGTGGGTGGCTTGGGGACAAGCTTGGAAGGTAGGCAAATTTCAAATATGCATGAATATAGAAACTTTAGTAGTTTAGGTTTCTAAAATTTGTTTAGAAAGAAATCATCTTTCCTTTAGAGGAATAATTTAGAGTTGTTTTTTCCAACTCATGATCTTATGAGTTAGCTCTGTGTTAGACCAAACAATGGAAAACAAACTGCTTATTTGTGGAGGCATTTACAGCAAAAGTGAGTTTCGTGTGTATTTCTAGATAACTACTTTGATTTTCTGGCTTTGTAAGTTATAAAACATACTAAGAAATCAGTACACAAATGGTCAGCTCAGGAACTCAACGGAAGGGCCAAGAGTGGAATTTTTAACCTGGGAGTCCATTGTTTGCTTTACCAAATGACTCCATTTCTCATACTTCCAGTTTTTCATTTTCAAGGTAGAATCTGGCATTTGGATCAGTCAAGTCCTAAGGTCAAGTCAGTATCCTCAACTTCCAGTTGCCCAGTATGGCACAGGGTCTCTAGCCACTGCTACTGCTGTCACAAAGTCCAACCAGAGATGAAGCCAGTGGTGTCTCCACTCTATACTCTGGTTTCTATTAGGCGTTTTGGATTAAAAACATCAACAGAACTCCTTTACACTCAAATTTCACTTAGTCATGTGACCTACTAAAGCTCTTGGGATTGCCCCCTGCCATAAAGAGGAAATAAAATCAGAAAATCAAATGATTATTAATAAATAATAGATTTATTTTCTACTCTTTAAATCCATCTTTTGTTTATTAATTACCTTTTTCTCTGATGATAAAAAGAAACGTGCAAATACGGAAAATTTAGAAAACGTAAAAACCTTTAAAGATGTAAATGATATATGCGACTATTTAGTAATTCTAGATAATAATTCATTTAGTTTTTTAAATTCCTACTTTAAATTATAATTTTGTCTCTCTGGTTATTAAAATTCTGGAAACTTCTTCCTCTTGTACTGAAGGTTTTATGTAATAAGACTGTAAGAAATTTTAAGTTACGGGTAGCATGGTAACCCAAATTTTATTCTTGTTCTTAATTCAAAGGAACTTTCCTCTACCATAAAAGAAAATGGTCAGTTCCTCACATTTTTATCAACTTACTGTGTTTAGCTAAACTTTAAATCAGAGTCCATAAAATACAGAGTCCATGAACTGACTTTAATCATTTAAAAAATTTAAAAATCATTTTAATTTGTATCAAATTGGTTTAAGCAGTAATCGGAAATTTTTCTAGATTATTTCTAAAATAAATAAAATTAAGCAAAATTAAATTAAATTTTGAAATATGGACAAACCAGTTCTCTTAGCAGCTACTAATGTTTTATACTTCTAATCCCTGAAGAAAAAATTTAAGTCCTTGTTGTCTTTCTTTTATAGATGAGATTCTGACAGGTCTAGTGACTTACTCTAAAACATTTAATTAGTGTCCTAGTGATAGAACCAGGATGCGTGCCCTCTCAAGTCTTAGGATTTAGCATCAACAATGGTCAAACCACAAAACAATGTCAAATGACCATTTATCAAATAACTTGTAAACTAAAAGTGAGGCTTCTTCCAGCTCTCAGTAGAAAAATGATCTTACTTGAAAAACAGCCATAAAATTAATAATTTTAACTTCAAAATTTGGACAAAAGAGTTCAGCCTCTCCCATAAAACTATTTTTCTAAGAAGAATCACTGAGAAATGACATGATTTTCCCTTTTGCCAGTGTCACTGCTCCACCAGTTAAAAATAAATAAATATGTATTTTTCTATTACTGCTTTTAGAAAAAGTCTTTCCTTGTGATTGTGGAATAGTCAATAGATGTCTGTGGCCACTATTTTATAGATTTGGGTTCTCAAGGTAATTTTTTCAGAGGCTGTGCACTTACAATTTAATTAGAAGGGTACAGTAGAGGGAAACCACGGTCTGTGCAATCCACACTATCATTAGTCAAGGAAAGTATACATAGCTTGCCTTTGAATGCATTCTTTCCTTGTATGATAAATGAAACTCACTAAAAGGAAGCATTTACCTTGGTTTCACACAGATCAAGCCCCAGCTCTGTCACTTAATAGCTGGGTGAAAATGAGCAAGTTACCTCAGTTCTATAAGCTGTTTCCCCCTCCGCAATATGGGAAAGAATAATACCTACCTCATGGCATTATTGTGAGAATTAAACGAGAGGGAATAAAAAGGGTTTAGCACAATGCCTGACACACAGTAAGCAAACAGTGAATGTAGGCTTACTTTGATTGCAATGATGATGATGATGACGACGACAATGATGAAGCCTACGCTAAAAGGAGTATTTAGGGCAAGATTTAAAGAAATATACTTAGAAATACATTTCTTTTCCCCTGATTCAACCATTTCATGTATTTTTAGACTATTTATTCTTGGCCATTTCTCATGTCTGAGCAGAAGTAAAAATCCTTTAATGGGGCCAGCCCCGTGGTGTAGTGGTTAAGTTCAGTGCACTCCACTTCAGGGGCCCAGGTTCATGGGTTCAGATCCTGGATGTGGACTTATACCACTCGTCAGCCATGCTGAGGCAGGGACCCACATATAAAGTGGAGGAAGACTGGCACAGATGTTAGCTCAGTGCTAATCTTTCTCAGAAAAAAAAAAAAAATCGTTTAAGTTGTAAAAAACGCTCCAGCATCCATAGGTGGTAAGGAGGAGGGACTTCAGAGCAATCTGGCATCAAAAATACTTTCAGACTATCTCTTTTAAGACTTTTTCTCTTTTTCTCTCCTAATAGATATACTATTAGCTAGCTAGTAACAATTTCTTAAGGTAAATTATTGAATTTGTATGCCCTCCGTCCTTGTGTAGAGAAAAAGCACTTCACAGAGAAACACCCCTGTCTTTTTCTACTCTGCATCTCTGAAGCTGGCCAGCTCTAAATCATTCTCTTTCCCTGTCTTTGGATTGTTATAATTTCCATATATTAGTTTCCTATTACTGCTGTAATGAATTACCACAAACTTAGTGGCTTAAAACAACACAAACTTATTTTCTTACAGTTTTGGAGGTCAGAAGACCAAATTCAGTTTCACTTGGCTGAAGTCAAGGTGTCAGCAGGGCTGCTTCCTTCTGGAGGTTCTGAGGGAAGAATCCATTTCCTTGGCCTTTTCCAGCTTCCAGTGGCCACCTACATTCCTTGGCTTGTGGCCCCTTCTTTCATCCTCAAAGCACATTACTCTAATCTCTACTTCTATCATCATATCACCTTCTCTTCTGCCCTCCTTTTATAAGGATACTTGTGAGTACAGCACTGAGCCCACCTGGATAATCCAGGACAATATCTTCATCTTAAAATCCTTAATTTAATCACATCTGCAAAATCCTTTTGGCCATATAAGGTAACATATTTCCAGGGTCTGATGATCAGGATGTGGAATCTTGGGAAGGATTATTCAGCCTATCACATGGTTGTTTGGCAATCATCGCAGTATGATTATATAGTTTTACTCTCCAGGAAAAAAAAAAAAACCCTGTTTAGTATTAATAATACTTGCTTAGAAAACACTCACCTATTAAAGTTTGAAACACTGAAATGCTTACGTTTCTTTGTGGCAAAAACATTTCCACACCTATCCACTCAGATTCTTTTACTGGCCTTATCATCATCTATTGAACTTTAAGGAAGGTTTTTGTGCAACTCACTTTCCCATTTAATAGGAATAAAAGTATCAGATATCTGCAAATGTCAATTTTAATATGATTAATTTTGAAAATGATATTTTTGTTGCTATTTTAAACTTTATTATGTATTTTACATTGGTTGACATTAATTCCTAGATTCTGGAAATATGCTGGCATACAATGTTAAAATAAGAATAATTATAATTCTCTATGATAAGGCTTAAAGTAAAAGTATGTTTTAATATACTTCTAAATAATTCATACTAAAGGAAATTTAACTTTGAAGGTTTCTTTCATGATCTACAGCAACTAAAAACCTGTACCATTAAAAGAAAAAAAAAGCAACAGGGTGTCATAGGTTAAAACTACTAGAATTGAATTTAGCTATCATCAGGCAATTATTCTTTAAAACAATCAACTTGCAGAAAAGTTAATTGGTTAACTACTTGAAAAAGTGTCAGAAGTGTGATCTTAAATCAAACTAGTCATCACCACAATCAAATTATCTCTATCAAAATGTGGAGATAAGGTGCATGCAACCCAGATTCTCTCATTATAAATATTACTTATTGTTAATGTTTTAGTCTGTAGATTTATCAAAGCAGCATGACGGTTTAAGATTCCCCAGCTAGATTTTTCAGCAAAATTAAAATAATCGCTCAAGCAAAAATCTCAGCATTCTCTGAAAGCAAATAATTTTACCAAGTTTCGATGCTGAATTTGTAATCTTTGCTTTTTAAAATTTCAGAATCAAAGCCATGTTGGTAGCAAACATTTTCTCATTAGTTGGAGCTCTCTTGATGGGGTTTTCGAAATTGGGACCATCTCACATTCTTATAATTTCAGGAAGAGGCATATCAGGACTTTACTGTGGTAAGTTGCACACACACCCACACACACACATTTGTCTGAAAATTATTCTAAAGGCAGATTGGTAATATGCAGGGAATTTTTTGAGCCTAAGGTGACATCATAAAAGGGAAAAGCAATAGCACCAAGTTGAAGTCCTGAGTCAGGGAGATGTGAGACCAGTAAATGGGAGTTGTGAAGCTATGTCCTTGCCCATGGCAATGACATCATTTCTATGTCATATGATCTCAGACAAATTATTTAACTCTCAGTTTCCTCATCTATTAAATGAAGAGGATAATAATATCTGCCGCATAGGGTGCTTGTGAAAATACATGTAAAACGTTCAGCATAGAATCTGACTACAGTAAACTGCCAAGAAATGCTATCTGTTATTCCTCCTGTCATGCAGTAGACATGGAAGACTGCTGCATCCAGAACCCTGAACTCGGCCCTTATGGCCCACCTGGCCGCTTATGTCTCTGTCTCTCCTATCTGGAAAGACTAACACTAGGCCCATCTCTCAGACCACATTCCCTAGCCTTGTGTGATTCCAGATGTGGCTGGGTGAAGCATTAAAGTGGTGGTGACCACAGGGAGGGGGAATCAGGCAGAAGCAGCTGGTAGATGAGTTCAGAACAGAGGAAGGATTCTCCTCCCATGAACTTCACATCTGAATAGCTGGAATCACTAGTTCTTGGAAATAGATTTTTAAACTTTCCAAAGCAACTAATCAGCAGAGGCCTGAACAAAGGGAGGATCACTCAATCTCTAAAATGGTCAAATCTTTCGCTTCTCAATGCCAGTGACGCCCTGATTCAGATGGTTCTGGGTCAAGGTTTTAACCCATTGTCCCAAATCACAGCCACATTTCAAACTAATATCCACCGGGGTTGGGAGACGAGGGATGAGGGCACAAAATGGTGTATAAAATATTTACAACACTTTTACCTACAAAGAGGAAAGACTATAATTCCGTGCATCTTCAATGATCAGTTGAAACAAAAGTCTGAAATTACTTAATTAAATGTCTCTTTTCACTATTTTCAATGTTAATACAAATAAATAATTGAAAATCAGGATGGTTTTATCAAGGTGAAGAGTCAACCCATATGTGGAAAGAGCTTTGGATTTGGAGTGAATCAATTCTAGCACTGTTTCTGTCTGGCCTATTATAACTGAATATGAGCCTCAGTTTCCTCTTCTTCTATAAAATGCAAATAACAACACTATGAAAGAGGTCCAAATCTTTCTTTCTTCTTTCTTTTCTCTCCATTTTTTAAAATACAGTAAGGAAAAAAAATCACAAAATGTTTTTGGCAAAGTTGAAAAGAAATGCTATAAACATATTGTAGCCAAGTACTCTGCAACCATCTTTTAAAATTTAACTTTTTAACTTGTACTCTCCCATCATCTTTTAAAATTATGTCTGGTCTTATTCTGAGCATTAAAGTTGCTAAAAATTATAGTAAATACAATTTGACTTCAGGTTTTTATGACTTCAGGCCTGTGAGCTTATCTTTATAATTCTGTTCTTGAGGTATAATAGTATGTATTACAGAAAGATAGTACAGCCGGAACAGGGCCAAATAAATGGGTTTTTATCTTACTTAAGATCAACAGAGCACACATCAGAGTCACATGCAAAAGTCAGCAAGAATTCAGATGCCGTTTCAACCACACAAATGTTCATGTGAGATAGTGAAAACAATTTGAACTATTAAAAAACATATTGAAACAGTTCCCAAAAGCATCTTGCACACAAAGACCATCCATTTCCATTTGATAGGCAGGCAGTCTCTCTAAGAGGAAGCCTCTGACAAATCTTATTTTTAAATTCGTAATAAAATGCCAAACATTGCATTCAGCTTGTTTGTTGATAGTCTTTGACCTTTTTATGCACTCACCAAATGGCTGGATACTCCACCATTTCCAACATGACTGATTACACCTGCTCTTAAGAAAGCTATAGAAGGTAGAATTGCCTAGTGCTTTTCAAATTTTTTGTATTCTTTTAAGTACCAAAAGTCTTTATTCAAATAAAATATTTTATGAAGGCTACTGTTTGGAGAGAATAAAGAAGAAACTAGGTTGCGCTGGTTGGAGTAATTGGAGGAAGAGCGTCTGATTTCTTTAACTCCTCCCACCTCTCTACACTATCCCCCCACCGCCACCACCACCACCACTCTAACAGTGATCTTGAGGCACCATCATGTTGTGGAAACTCAGATATGGCTTGTAGTTCTCATGCTCTCTATTTCACCATGATCTTGGGTAAGTTGTTTCTCACCCCTATCAAGTAAAGAGGTGGCCTAGATATGTTCTAATTTCCTTTAATCCCATGAGTCTAGATTAAGAATTTGTTTTAGGGGCCGGCCTGGTGGCATAGTGGTTAAGTGCATGCGCTCCGCTGCTGGTGGCCCAGGTTTGGATCCCGGGTGCGCTCCGACACACCGCTTGTCAGGCCATGCTGTGGCGGCGTCCCATATAAAGTGGAGGAAGATGGGCACAGATGTTAGCCCAGGGCCGGTCTTCCTCAGCAAAAAGACGAGGATTAGCATGGATGTTAGCTCAGGGCTGATCTTCCTCAAAAGAAAAAAAAAAAAGAAAGAAAGAATTTTTTTAAAGAATATTATTAAAGCATTCTTCAGTCTCTTTTCTGAAGACAATCTAAGGCAATATGATGTAAACTCAATATTTACATGGATTTTTTTTAACTAAATAAGACAATGCTATGAATAATTGCCAAATACATGACTAACCATTTCTCTATTCGTACATCCAAGTACAACTTCACCTGGAGTCTTATCAACAAATATTCTTTAAATAAACTGTGTCTTTGGCTGGGGACAAAGGCTCTTCCTTCCAACAGACTCAAGAAGGGACTTTCCATCAGGATATTGACTATATTTAAACCAAATTATTGTTATTGAGATAGTCCTGGCTGCACTTTAACATTTATGATCATGTTTCACGCAGGGCTAATTTCAGGCTTGGTTCCAATGTACATTGGTGAAGTTGCTCCAACCACGCTCAGGGGTGCTATTGGCACTCTTCACCAGCTGGCCATTGTCACAGGCATTCTTATTAGTCAGGTAAAAACTCCCATCCCCTACTTCACCATCCTCTATTTTTCCCAACTTCTCCTTCCTTGACTGTCCATTCTCATTGTAGATCAAAACAAAGGAAAAAAACAGTTCTACCAGTACCCCTAGCAGTAGTGAAGGTGGTATAGAGACACAGGCGTTTTAGCTCAAAGCTAAGTTATCACTACTCCACTCCTCACGTTTCCCCTTGGAGGTGTGGTGGGGTTGGCACTGGAGGTGACCTGGCAACTCAAGTCCTGAACTTCTGGAGCTATTCTAGAATTAAATTATTCCATTTAGATTTCAAGGAAAAAGAAACTTCACATTTTTGGCTGTCTGGGTTTCCTTTGTTTTGAGCATCTTACTCGGAAATTTAATATGTAAATTATCACCATAGCAGTTCTTGTTCAGCTGGCTCTATCCTTCCCTGCTATCCCATGGTCTCAGAGGGAGGCCTCGGAACCCCAGAACTATGACCATCCAGATGATAGTCTATAAACCACTGTGATAGGGATCACAAAGCTGGTTCTCATGAGAGTAATTGTTCTATCTATGAAACCCCATTCTATTTAAGTTCTGGGTAACCTAAGAAGAAATTTTTAACAAAAGTCCAAAATTATGCGTAATTTTTGGTGTTGCTTTAGATATCAAAGCTTAAGCATGTTTTCTTAAAAGTTTGATTGTTTCCCATCCTAAATGTCCCATTGAAGTTGATGAAAACAAACCTCGGTGAATTCTTTGTAAAACAAATTGTCCCTAATTTAGTTAAGGTGAGACACACTAGTAATAGTTTCCATCTTGTGCATGCTTGAATCAAAGTTTTCAGAGATCACTATTAAATAGCCAATGTGCTGTTTCAATACACTGTTGCAGAGGGCAGACCCAAATTGTCGTGCAGTTGATCTGTTTCCTCCGTCTTTTCAGATTGTTGGCCTCAACTTTATCCTGGGCAATCAACAGCTGTGGCACATCCTTCTTGGTCTGTCTGCTGTGCCAGCTGTCCTCCAGTCGCTGATGCTCTTCTTCTGTCCAGAAAGCCCCAGATACCTTTACATTAAGTTGGACGAGGAAGTCAAAGCAAGTAAAAGTAAGTCTGTGGGTGATTTTACTTTCTCCCTATTGTTTTGGAACTATCAGCTAAGGAAAAACAGTGTGTAAGAATGGTTACTTGTGAAATTGGTACCAGTGCTTTCCAAATGAAGTCAATGATTACATGTAAAAAGAATGTGCAAGATCACTTTAATATGACTGTTTCATGCCATTTTGCATCCATAAACATTCACTTGAACCCAAATTGTAAACCCACATGCAGGGTATTGGACTCAACCAGAGGCTTCTAAAAGAGCTTTTCCAGTGCTGTGCTTCAATGATAATGAGGTTCATAGTTTTCTTTGTCATGAGATGAAGCCAAACATTCTGATTTTTTTAAAATAAAAAAGCATGATCTAATTCAACAAAAAAGAATTCCCAATACCCATGCTATTAAATAATAGAAAGGGCTATGCAGAACTGTAGCTCTTTCATTAACACATAAAAATAAATTTATTTTTGTTTTGACCTGAGTTGTCAACCTGATCATTTTGGGGGACAGGCTTGAAAAGACTCAGAGGAGGTGCTGATGTCACCAAAGACATCATTGAGATGAGAAAAGAAAAGGAAGAAGCATCAAGTGAGCAGAAAGTCTCCATAATTCAGCTCTTCACCAATTCCAGTTACCGACAGCCTATTCTAGTGGCATTGATGCTACATATGGCTCAGCAATTTTCTGGAATCAATGGGGTAAGTTTAAGAACACTCCCTAACTTTTAAGAGGAAAGTGAACTAAGAGAAGGAAAGGGGTATAAGTCTAAATAGCTAAAAGATATTTTAAAATGTTGACATCACATGTTTCATTACAACATACATACTGAGTGAGCACTAATTTTCTTTGTTTTCCTTCAACTGCTTTCTAAAATTAGCTTACAATTTTTAAAAATGTCAACAATCAATGGTAAGGTATGTCTATTAAGATGAAGGCAAAAAGGCAAAGTCATAAATACAAAAGAGGGGAAAGGAGAATAATTATACCAAAAAACTAAATTACAAGGGGCTTCTAGAGTTGAGTATCAAATTTAAAATTTCTGATAGCCTAGGCAAACGAAATCCATGGTTCCCTCTATCTATTTAAGTGACGTACACCAGATAGCCAGGTGCAAAGAAGTTTCCTGCCATCCAAGAAACTTTCACTCTATCTGGGGAGAGAGCACACAAAATAAACAGTAGAGTGAACTGGCATGATATTGGTGAGTGAGGGCAGTAGATAAGACATAACTGAAAAACATACTGAGTGTTAAACTAGCTAGCATTTAGGTTTTTAATTGAAATCCTTGCATCATGCAGACTAACCTTGTTCTACTGGCAATTAGCTACTAGAAGAAAAAATTAAGCATTTATGAAGAAACTAGATAATGAAAATCACTTATCCCCTTTCATTGCTGTTGAAAATGTGATTTGGGCTTCATCTATAGTGAGCCAATCCCAGATCCACGAGGGACACCTTGGGGGTGACTGATGGATCCACAAGAAACTTGGTGGAGGCAAAGAAAGAAATTCCCATCAGTTGAAGGAAAAGGAGAACTAACCCTCACTCCACAAGCTGAATACTGATCTGCTGTGATCTCTGTCCTCCTGTAAGGGGTCCTTGATAATAATTTTTATCTTACTTTATATACCTTTGGGGCTCAGAGACCAAATTCATATCCCTTCCTCAGCTCTGTCTGTATATCCAATGGCACAAAACTTAATCTCTCTGAACCTCCCTGCTTTAGCTTCTATCCCAGTGCCTGATTTAGAGGCATCCAGGAAATGTTGAAAATTAATTGATCTGCACACTTATGATATGTGTACTGTTTTGTATCTATTTTTATACTTTAATAACAGAAAGTTTAAATTAAAAAAAAATACAGAAAATGCAGAAGCAGAGTTTTCAGCTAAATATAATTTTTTTTTTTGAGGAAGATTGGCCCTGAGCTAACATCTGTTGCCAATCTTCCTCTTTTTCTTCTTCCTCCCCAAAGCCCCAGTACGTAGTTGTATATCCTAGTTGTAAGTCCTTCTAGTTCTTCTATGTGGCACATCGCCTCAGCATGGCTTGATGAGCAGTGAGTAGGTCTGTGCCCAGGATCCCAACCTGCAAACCCCAGGCCAACGAAACGGAATGCACTAACTTAACCCCAACTTAACCGCTACGCCACCGGGCCGGCCCCCTAAGGAGAACTCTTCAGCACTTAGAAGCTTTAAACACTAAAGAAAGATTGTGGTTTCTCCTTCCCTGGAAGGAGAAGGCAGATAAAATCTTTAGGGAGTTCTAGAGACCACGGTTCCATAGAAACTACTAAAAATCAACAACGTAAAATATTTCTTGCTTTAAAGCCATCAGTGCTAGGCTTCTTGATTAAGGCTAAACTGTTACTTTGCAGATCTTTTACTACTCAACCAGCATTTTTCAGACAGCTGGAATCAGGCAACCTGTTTATGCAACCATTGGAGTGGGTGCTGTCAACACGGTTTTCACTGCTGTGTCTGTAAGTAAACACCCTAGATAAACACTCTGCTTGTTCCTCAGTCCAGAAATTGGGAGGGAAAAAACCTGTGATCTAAAAGCGATCAATGCTTATTATCCACGTGTACTGTGAACTAAGCGGGTCACAGGAAGAGTCCTGTATGTGAATAGCCACCCACTGTATTGAGATTAGGCTAACCAAGCTGGTGGATCACTGGTTGTCCCCATCTGCTAGGATGCCACTTAGTAACTCATTTGTGAATTAATAACTTACTTGGGGGCAGAGAGAATCTTTTCCTTGTGTAAATCCTGGGTTTCTTCTCCTTTGCTCTGTACTTACAACTCTTGGGATTAGTCAACGGCTTATTATTTCTATCAATATTGGGTCTTCTACCTAGGTTCCTCTCCTCCCATGGTTGAAATTCTTTTTTTATCCTGATGTCTTGAGGAAAACATTTTTTAAAATAAACAAACAAGGTCCTCTCTAATAGTTATCTAAGCCTCTAGCAAAGTTAGACTAAGCAAATTCCTACGATGTTAGGCCTTTGGGCAGAGCCTCCAGGTAGCTTACAAGGCTATGGCTTCTGGTGATGCATAAGTGTGTGCGTGATATTACGAGAGGATGGAGTAGATGTGTATAACTTGAAATGTTATTCTTATTTTTGAAATGTTATTTTTTTGAAAAGTCAAATGTTACATATTTTTGAAATGTCCTTTTTTTTTCCCAACACAGGGAAGAGGTCATATACTCTTCTTAAAACCAAATACCTCATATAAGGAATGATTCAATGTCTTGACAACAATGATACTTAAAAAAACAATCTAAGAGTTAAAGTAAACAAACAGCAAAAAAAACCCCAAAACTTCCTAACTAAAGTAATTCACTCTAAAATGAGGGTAACTGGGCTTATTGTTATCTTTGAATGCAGGATGTTCAAAAAGCTTGGGCTTTTCAATTTTGGTCTCAATGCTACACTAAATATACTTTAGTCACTCGTGTTTCATTCTCTGCCCATGGACTTTTAACTATTACCTTAGGGTGGTCAATAAATTACAGCCTGGCTACGCAGATCAAAAGGCAGGTTTGTCCAGACCACATTAAACAGTGCTGGACCTTGGAAAGAGGAGGAAGAACGGATAACAAGGGAACACCGGTTGTCCTGTAGACATGCCTTTAGAAATCATACCTGTTCAAGCCTAAAGGCCACTTTAAATCAATGAAGGCCTGGGATGTTATCCAAGGGACTATTCACATTCTTTGCCTTCTGAGATAATAGTTGTTACAAATCCTACTCCAACATATTTGTTTTGTGTGTGTGTGAAGAAGATCAGCCCTGAGCTAACATCTGATGCCAATCCTCTTTTTTGCTGAGGAAGATTGGCCCCGGGCTAACATCCATGCCCATATTCCTCTACTTTATATGGGATGCCACCACAGCATGGCTTGACAAGCGGTGCGTCAGTGCGTGCCCAAGATCCGAACCTGCGAATCCCAGGCTGCCAAAGCAGAGCACACGCACTTAACCGCTGCGCCACCAGGCCGGCCCCCAACATATTTTTTAAATATAGAGATTATGATTAAAATATTTTACATGTAACAGGATTTTCTATGTAAAGCATCAAGTTGTCAACACCGGGTGACCCAAACACTAAGAATGCCTAAAGAGGAAACTACTACAGAATTTCATTTTTGTCTCCCCCTCCCCTACATCACTGGAGTGGGAGGAGCTGTTTTGAAAACAGTGTCTTGATTATTTTGAATATACCTTTTTAGAGTTCATCCTTTTATTCTGTGAAAGTTTTTGAGCAAGTGAGTGATATAATAAAAAAAAACTCATCTGTAACTAGCTGTCTAATTAACCCTCCAGGACTACAGATAACATTTAAAATTTTTAATTATATTTATTTTTGAAAAGTTGTTTTAAAATTCAAAATGAAAATAAAATAAAATTCAAACTGTACAAAAAAGGATAATCCCTCAGTTTCTCCCTCAAATTAACCAATGTTACCAAAGTCTGTGAATCCTTTCAAATAAAGATATGCAAATACGAATATGCACTGATAATATATTAATGTTTCACTAACTTGGAAAGAACATAATCAATCTTTTTTTTTTCTCAATGAGTATCTGGGAAAAGAGAGAGACTTTCCTAACTCCATGTTGGATTATGTTCCACATTCCATATTTTCTATACTACACACTAATGGGCCAGAGACCCTTGTCTCTGAGGCAGAGACAAGGGTTACGGTCAGGCAGACATCTCCAGCCACTGAACAGGTCTCACCCTGTCATACTCCTCCTGAGTGCTCGCCTGACCTCAAGGGGGGAGTTCAACTCAATTTTCAAGGCATGTAGTTTTAGAGTTTATTATCCAATTAATAATCATTGTTCAGAAACAGAGAAAACAGACAGAGCAAAAGCCCTTATTCCTAAAGAAATACTTCTGTTTTCTTGGTCACTTGACATGGTGTCATCAAGTCAGCTTTGAAAGTCATAATTAAAGAGTCAAAATATATAGAAAAATTTTATGAACTTGAGAAAGGTTTGTTTTTCCCACTTCCTTCTCAATAATTAAATGTGGGCTGTTTGCTTATCATCCCCAAATGACTTGAAACTCGGATATGAATGCCTCCGAGATAAAAGGGGCTTTCACTGTTGATGAAAGGAAATGTTTCTCAGATATTTTCAGAGCCAGAGCTCACTATACTAAGGGTATTGAATTGCTATTGATTTACTGATAGATTTATGAGCCTGGCCAATTTACTTACTGAAGTGAGAAATTATGACAGGTAATTTTTGTGTGTGTTACTCACCAAACTTGGCAGCATTCCAAGGATCAAGCAAGAGTCTATTCAACAAACATCTGGTCTTGGCTAATTGTAAATCTTAACCATTAACGTAAAAGTCCACAGACCCAAAGGAATCAGTGACGTGTGCCCTGAATTAGGTTAAGAAAGCACTTTAACCTTTTGCTTTCAAGTCTTATCTTTTGAAACGTATAGCTCACTTCCAGCACCAGATACATTTAGGCACAGCAGAAAAATGCAGACCTGACTATTTTGGTAAAGTGATCAAATTCCATATGTTGCTAGGTGAGTGGTCATAATTTGACTTTATTAGCAGTAAGAAAGGTGGATGAGAATAGCTGACACCTCAACAGTTGTACTGTTTCAAGTTTCTGCAGTGCATAAACCCTTATATTTATAACTTAGGATAATTATCAAAAGAGAAATTAATGTCATTTTTTATGCAGGACCTTTATATTTTAAATGTATAGGAAATCTATAGGGAGAGATCCAAGATGTACAGCCTCTTACTATTGTACCCGAAGTGATAATCGTAGAGTGGCGGTAATGCCATGATTCTGTCTCTAGAATGGCCTGTTCAAATCATTGTGACTAAATGAAACAGGTATTTGTTAATTACCTCTGTTTACTGAGACCAGCTCTGCCACCTCGAGCAAGAGTCACTTCCCTCCTCAATTCCACATCTCTAAAGTGATATAACAGAACTGCCTTCTTCCAGCTGTATAAATTAAAATGACTTCTTTGGAAGTAAAAATATTTAAGTATAAAGTCAATATTTTTTAAAATTTTCCTAGGTATTCCTTGTGGAAAAGGCAGGGCGACGCTCTTTGTTTCTAATTGGAATGAGTGGGATGTTTGTCTGTGCCATCTTCATGTCGGTGGGACTTCTGCTACTGGTGAGTTTGGCGCCTGCACTGAGATTTTTGGTTACCATATGATAGCATTTCTGTGCTCCAGGTTAAAGTGCTTTGTGTGTCAAAAACATTTGAGATTGAGTTATGAAATAAAGCCAGAGGAACTGCATATAATACAAAGGAGAAATGTAAAGAAAGAGGGAAGTAGTTTTTTGAATGTAAAGACTGAACATGAGCAAGTAAATTGCACTTGTTACCCAAGGAGGCAGTGTAGCAAACAGTCAGAGCATAGGCTCTGGGGTCAACTCCAACAGGGTTGGAGTTGGCTGCCACTTGGCTACCTGTGTGACCTTGGGCAAATACCTGGACCTCTGCAGCCCAGCACCCATCCACCACTTCACAGGGGGTCATGTAACCTGTCTAGCAACCTCGGTATGAGGAAGAGCAAAGGTCATTGGATCCTTGCCTTGCCTTGCCTCTTTCACAGGAAAAGGAAAAGAGTGACTAAGAGTCAGATAAAATCCTAATCCAGAGATTTCCTACAACGGACCTCAAAAGATTCAAGGATGACTCAGACGAGAATAAACTTGTCTCCGACTAGAATAACTTGTACTTAACTGAACATAAACACATCAGGAAGAGAGCTATGTCACCTCTGAACTCAATGAGAGTCTATTTAGCTGAAGCAAGAAGCAGCCAATGATCCCAGTTCCACTTTTGTTTTTGTTTTGTTTTTTCCCCAGAATAAATTGGCTTGGATGAGTTACGTGAGCATGACAGCCATCTTCCTTTTTGTCAGTTTCTTTGAAATTGGGCCAGGCCCCATCCCCTGGTTTATGGTGGCTGAGTTTTTCAGTCAAGGACCACGGCCTGCTGCTTTAGCAATAGCTGCATTTAGCAACTGGACCTGCAATTTCATTGTAGCTCTGTGTTTCCCGTACATTGTGGTAAGCAGCCTAATATTGTGCACATTTAATGAACAGAAGATAATGTTGAACAGCTGCTAATTGGAACTCTCTGTTTATTCTCTATGCAGGCCCTCTGTGGACCTTATGTGTTTTTCTTTTTTGCTGGTGTGGTCCTGGCCTTTACTCTGTTTACATTTTTCAAAGTTCCAGAAACCAAAGGAAAGTCATTTGAGGAAATCGCGGCAGAATTCCGAAAGAAGAGTGGATCAGACCAAGCGCCAAAAGCTGCTGTAGAAATGGAATTCCTTGGACCTACAGAGACTGTGTAAAGATATGACAGAAACAGGAAGGAGGTTGTGTGTTTTTAAATGACGATTCTTGGAGAATTTTATATCTACACCTTGAAGTATTGTTTTATTTTTTTTAAGAGCTTTTATGGGCTCTGATAGAAATGTCATCAAGTATTACCAAAGAAAGTATTTCTTTTTCAAGTTAGAGAATCTATTTTTGATGGTACGACTCTGTAATTAAGTAAACCAAAAAGTCTAGCTCATTTCCCTACACTAAATGGCAAGTACTGTCCTAATGTTCCTAGCTCTCTTCTTTATAACAAGGTTCTCCTGAAATTGAAGCAGTTTCAATGTATCATATTATTGCTTCATTAAGCACGTGACTAGAAGTCTGAAGATACATCTATTATTTATATATTTGAATATGATTAAGTTGGAATTTTCTTACCCACACAGCTCATACTAAAGGAGATATGGCTAGTGGCAGTAAGGTCCACGTTAAAATTAATAACTTTTCCATTTTCCCCACTCAGCTTTTTTCTTGTGCATTAGAATTTGTATTTTGCTTAAAATTTTATTTTCTCTGTATTTTCATGTGAAATGGTTTATTGAGTATATTAGAATATGTTTATAAAGAAAAACTTTTATTTTTGGTAGGCTTACCAAAATCTTTCAGTACTAGCAAGAAAAAAAAGACATTTTAGCTCCTTTGATGACCAAATGGTTTTTGTAAGATTAAACACTAAAAAGGTTTTACCTGGTCATATAGCACGGGTTATCGGTGAATATTAACATCTATTATAAACTCACGTTAATTCCTGGCTGGTTCCATCCTTTCAGCTCTATTTTGTTTTGCATTTTGATTGAGCACAGCCTGGTTTTCTGAGCTGTGTCATAAAATACACTCAAACAGTGATAAGTCAGGCATTTTGTGTATCTCCTCAAATCCTAAGTAAGTTAGAGCAGCCTAACTTAGGGAACTTGAAGTAAAAGTTTGTTAAAAAATATTTTCTGAATTATTATGTTTCAAAACAAGTTGAAAAGGTAGGGCTGGAGGATTCCAGAGGGTGGGCTCCTGAAACTTCATGAATGTCCAATTTCAGGCTTGATCAAAATCCCTATTTAATTTTCCTGGAAAGACTGAGTTCCCTAACACAAAACAATCACTCTCTTTGCCGTTGCCTTCTTTGTCTTAGCAGTATACGGACGCTATCTAAGCTGTTCTGTTGCTATTGCTAACGTTTATTGTGCACTGTTTTAAGTGCTTTCACCTATGCGGGCAAATTGGAAATACACAGATGATTACACAGACTTTCACTTACAGTTAATTTTGCAACTATGGAAATACAGTTCTGATGGACACCAAAGGCTCAGCAGGGAGCTAAAGTGTCTTCAGGCTGTTTTCCTCACAAAGTGGAGCACTGAATCAATCCTTTTTAAGTTTGCTTTAATGTGCATAAAAGAAAGGCACTTTTTAGAGGTGGAAAAAAATTACTAACACTTGCTTTTTTGCCAAAGTTGTTTACCTTTACGTAATTTGGCAGTTTAAACAACATGAAATTATTTCTTTTCACTTTGACTGCTTTTTATTTCCTTTGGCCCAATTTGGGATAAACTGTTTTCACTTAGGACTTCAGGACACAGTCAAAGTGAGCTTAAATAGTTCAGTAGACCTTTCTGCTAAATTGTGAACTCTGGAAAAAAAAGTAGGGACTGAACGGGGCAGGAGCAGGAAAATAGCTCCTGTGCGGCTCTCATCTTCTTCAGGATGCTGGTGGCCTTTGAGAAGCCCAAGGTTGCAATGATAAAGAAATTTAACGTTTCTATAGACAACGAATGTGATTTAATCAAATCACTGTTCCTGATCTTATTTACTCAGAGAATGAAGTTGAAAAGGTTTAAATAAAGAAACCAAAAGACCACTTTTAAGTTCTAATTAGTTATTTTGACTGACCCACAAATACCAGATAGTCAGACCCTCAAGTTTTCTGCCTTAGAGAAATTTAAGTAACTTATATGGTTTCCCTTCCATACTTTTTTCCTTGCAGAGATACAAGTGAGTTGCAAAGAAACATTAAGGTGAAATAACAAGCTGTTAGAGCTTTATACGAGGTCAAAGGAAGTAGCCTAACATAATAAAAACTCCAAGGTCTTCAACAGTATACATCATAATAAATAATAAAACTGGCACTAATTAATTAGATTTAATCCCAGGGAAATTAGATGTGAGTTTGAACACTTAATTCTTGTAGTGCTCTATAATTTCTGTTGAAGTGTTTTCATACTCTAATGTCCTTACAAATGTGATTCTTCTCTTAGCTTGTTCGAAGCATGACTACACACCTTGGTCTTGCCATTCATCTGCTACATCTAGCTACTGCCCACCATCATGACACCAATGAAAGGGTCTTCTCTAACTTCCTCCTCTCCTCTTTCCTCTATACATCAGCCCTGTAATGCGCCCTGAGACACAGTAAGAGAATGCCCCCTCGAGGAGCTCACAGTCTAATGAGGAGTTCAAGAAGAGCAGGGTATAAATGTTTCCAACCGCATCCTTTGTCTTCCATGAACCTCAATTTGAAGGCCTCTCACAAAATGGGCTCAATAATATTACCTACCTCAGAGAGCTGTTGTGACGATTAAATTTAAAGTGCTAAGCAGAATGCCTGGCACGAAGGGGGTGCTCAATACATGTTACCTAGAATTAGTATTCACAAAGATACTGTTAGGATACTGTATTATCATATATAAGATAGTTCCAAATTTTTCTTTTGAATAAAAGGAGTTTTACAAATTCAGGATAGTATTTTCTTACTTCAAGCAACAATCTCACAACAAGGAAATGGTAAGAATCAGGGGGAGATATTAAGCGATCTAATTCCTAAACCCATACTTGATTTCTATTTCTAAGTAGGTTATAAGAGTTTTTATTATATTTTTAAAATTTGCTTTTGCCTAAGTTATGTTATTTTTTAAGAGGTCCATATGTAACATTATTTTTTGGATAATACTAAGTACAAAGTAAAATGCTGTATATCATATTTAAATGTAATTTGACAGGATTATAATTACAGGACAAGACCAAATCTTTTTGATAATCCTCAAAAATTGCAAAAGTGTGTAAACCAGTGTACATGCATAAGCTACTTCTTATTGCTAGCTTATTGTTGCTTATGTAGCAAATAAAGCAATGTTAGGCAATATTTTGTGCTTATGGTGACCTAAGCAGAAGTGCTGAGTAAAGTGTAAAAAATATAATTTTCATTACAATTCTATATCAGTGACCTGAGGAGAAAAGGTTTATTGCCAACCACTCTGAGCCATCTGCTGGTGTTTTTACTGCTTTCTAATTTGGTACACATTAGAAAGAATCATCATGAAAATAAACTGGTTTTAGTTAAGAGCATATATACACTATAGTTTTATGTCAATAAATATATTTCCAAATGCTTAGTGTTGTTTTATTTTATATAGAAAATAACTACATTTAAGAAAACTGATATTGGTTTACTGTATACACTTGTTTCCTTCTCACAGTATTTTTCCTATTCTCATTTTAAAGATATGTGAGTTACTTTTTCAATGCAAATTTTATTTCCATCAGGCAGTTTTGATTATCAGTAGTAGAAAAAACTAACCTGAAGGCTAGGTAAGAACAGTTGAAGAGGAATGAATGACTCCCTTTGATGAAAATAAAAATAATTCAGTAAATGTTTAATTGAGTTCCTATTAAGAACAAGACACTTTGTTAAAGTTTTGTGAAAGATACAAAGCTTAGAAAACATGGTCTCTATCCTCAATCACCTGCATTCTCATTAAAGGGATAAAATTTGAAAACAAATAGTTATAGTACCAAGGAGAGAACAGAAAAAATTGTAAGTTAGCGATTTTCAAATTTTTAAGTTGACATCTAAAATTTTTCATCTTATGTTTGAATAGCTACAAAGGATGTAATTTTTTAAAATACAGTACATATTGACATTTAATAACTGCTGTGCCCTATTTGTCCAATGGAATTTAAACACCATAGTAATTTGTTACTCACTATAACCATTAAAAATATATATATATTTATATATTTAACAGATGGAAATTTTACTGCATTCTTTTTTATTCTCATATTTCCATTACATTTCCCACAAAGATTTTTATCCCAAAGTAATAAATTTATATGCTTTAAAATATTTTTGATGATTCTATTTTAAGTTTCTGCAACAAAAATATCTATACAATCATGTGTTGCATAACAACATCTCGGTCAACAACAGACCACATATACAACAGTGGTCCCATAAAATTAGTACCACATAGCCTAGGCATGTAGTAGGCTATACCATCCAGGTTTGTGTAAGTACACTCTATGATACTCGCACAACGACAAAATCACCTAATGACGCATTTCTCATAATGCATCCCTGTTGTTAAGCAACACATGACTATAATTTAAATTTAAATTTTTAAAAATATCCTGTGTCTACAAAGGCCAAAATGTTTAACCATTTTTTTTTTCTGGGTTGAGTTGGCATTTATGATTATTAGTAGTACACAATTCATGAAAAACATATGTAATACAAATTTTGATAAAATTATTTATTTTAAAAGTAGTGATTTTAGAAATTCATCTAATGAGAAGTATAGGCTTATTTTTTTCAATTAATTAAAATATTAATGAATGGATATTTCTTATTGATAAGTGGAACAGTGTTCAGCATAAATTCTATTATTACTTTTTTTTCTTATAGGTATATTGAAAAATCTTGTTTTCATAAATAGGTAGAGAGGAATCAAAGGACCAATGTCATTCAAGTCAATGAAATATTTCTAAGTTATAGCCAAAAAGCACATAAAAATTAATCATCAAAGTAATTTTTAATAATCTATCAGCTAATAACTCAATTGGGCCATTTAATTTTGTAGAAATCAAAGAATTCGTATTGTGAAAGGATTTGTTATCCAGTTGTTACAATCATTCCCTCACTTAGTTTCTGGGCAGCATACCAAAAAGGCTTTACCAAGAATTAATAAATGACTATTAATTATATTGTTGAATCTTTCACTTAGAGGCAACTTGCTTAATCTGATATACCAAGAAAGCACTGGGAGAATTGGACTATTATTAATATTATGCATTTTCACATATATATAAAATTCTTCTATTTTATCACAAGCTTTAGTTACATCAAACCATCAGAGCTCAGGTTAAGCTTGTTAGCTTGTTCAATTCATGGAAAATGTCTGTCATACCTCTTGGGCAAATCAGTCCTCACTGTCAAACTAATTTTCCAAATCAGACTTACTTGCTATCTGGCTTAATTTTTCACTTCCAATAAGTATCTTAATACTCATTCCTGTAACAGCCATCTCATGTCTGAATTCCAGTGCTTCCACAGGTAAACACAGATAAGGCATGAATACTTGCCATAAGACTGTCTCTTGCATTTCTTACAGATACTTTATTTTTCTTCATTTTTACTGTTCTTTCCCTCAGGAGCAAGGTACTTTGAAAATAATTGGGCAAGGTGTGCTAAATAAAAGTGGTCATTATCCTGTTCTACAATGTCTAAATTCAAAATATCCTAACCCAGGCCAAAACGTACTATTTCTTATGCCACCTTAATTAAGGGAGGCTTCATAAGTGAAGCTATTTCCAAGGATCCCTTTGGCACCTCTAAAGGTTTGACACTCTGAGACAATGCACCATGGTGAGAGTCATGATCCAATGAGAAGGATGATTATGAAAGAGGTGTTGGAAAGAAGAAATGACCTAATGCCCAACTGCAGGCACATTATTGGGCATGAAAGCATACATTTTTGTCCATGAACAAGAGATCATATGCCCAACTTTAAAAACAGTTACTATAAGTTATTTACAAACTTAATGCTGAGGGTGTTGAGGGTAGAGGAAGAAATGAAACTTAGAGGATCAGCCCAGAAGATCCAGTGTCCAAACAATGGGAGTTCAAAAGAGAGGAAAAAACAAAATAGAGGGAAAGAAATTATCAAAGATATATTATATTGTTGAGCTGAAGAAGAAGACTTGAGATTGAAAGCTCACTGTGTGCCAAGCACAATAAAGAAACAAAGCCCAAAATTTCATCATGAAATTTCAAAACTCCATAGTTTAAGAGTACATATAAAAGCATTTAGAAAGGAAACACAGGCCACATACAAAGGAACAAAGTTCATAACTGCATGAACTATCTGGACAGCAACTGTGGAAGCCATAGGGCTGTGTGGAGCAATGCCTACAAAATTCTGAAGGACAATAATTTTCAACCTAGAATTCTCTCTCCAGACTTACTATCAATTAAGTGTAAAAGTACAATAAAGATATTTCCAGACATGTAAGACTCAAAATTTTACCTCTTCTGTACGTTTTCTCATGAAACAAGTGGAAGGGGTGTTCTATCAAAATAAGGGAGAAAACCAAAAGAGAGGAAGACATGGAATTCAGCAAAAGGGGAGACAGAAAGATAAGTCTCAGGACAGAAGTCCTGACATCTAGCATCAAGGCCTAGAAAGTAACCGATGCAGATTGAAGCAAGGAAAAGAAGGTTCCAGGGAAAAACAGAACTGAAAGATTCTCTAATGTGTTTGGCCATACGAAGAATAATTTGGACCATCTAGAAAAAATTAGTGATAAATACAGAGAAAACTAAACAAATGAAAATATGAGGCAATTACGAATTCCTGGGGAGACAGTAAGGTGGGGAGTGACATAGAAAAGAAACAACATAGTACACTACTTGGCTCAGCAGTGAACAATTATTTATATAATTATGTAAAACGCTGGATATTGTTACAACTCTTGTTTTCAAATGCAATTTATAAAAGTACTATATTACGAGCTATGTAGAAAGGAAAGGTGAGAAACCATGAGATTAAGAACACAATTATTATTTAACATAATAAGTAGTCAACATATAAATCCATAAAGAAAAAAATTTCAGTATAAGCCTACGTGCTGGTAATTTTCCCTGTGTCCCTGCAGATCTATTTTCACCCTTCTCACTCTGCTCTGTGCCTCAGAGGGCTGATCTCTTTAGACTATCATCTGGGCTCCTTGTCTGTGGCTTCTAATTGGGTTTGCTTAATGGGGTGCATTGGAGGGAAATAGGACAGGAAGAGACAGAAAGCAGGCTATTGGTTCCTACAGCTTCCACCCTCCCACTAGGCTGGGCAGTGACTGCATTCCTCCACCTGAGGCCACAGCTCCTGTAGGGTGGGTCTTCTTCTACAGCCTCTATTGCAACTGCATTCTGGTAATTGCTCCCCTGACCTTGCCCCTTTTAATCCTAGATTTGGTAAAGGCATCCGACTATTATCAGTTCCATTATTACTAGTCCCAGTTGCTAGTCCCTTGCTGGTTCCTTAACTTGGCTGACTCTTTTGTAAATTACCTCTTCATTAAACTTCTTTAATCATTCCTTTTTCATCCATCTCTTTCAGCCACCTCTTTTTTCAGTAGGCTTCTGTTTCTCCTGGGACCCTGAACAATATAGCATATGAATTAGAATATGGAAATTAAAGCCTTAAGAAATAGTTAAAAACTTTTCAAGTGTTCACCTATAAGGAGAGTCATGGGTGGAGAGGCATGGGGCAGGAAACTATTGTGTGTGTGTTTTTAATATATTTAATATAAGCCTTGTACTATTATTTGACCTTTAAATTATAGACATGCATTATTTTATAAAAATAAAAAAATAATTATTAAATAACATTTTAATTTAAAACATTAAATCAACTTTAAAAATGCCTCATAGCATAAAAATGGATGACATTATCTATACACAATATATTTTAGATAGATGAGAAAGATTGAAAGAGCAAAGAGAGGTAGAAGGGGAGGGAGATGAATGAGGAGGGAGGGAGGGAGAGAGGACAAAATTAACGGGGTTTAGTGGTTATCCAGAGGTGGTGGGATTTCAGATAGCATGTGAGTGAGTGTGTGGTAGGGTTTCAGACAGCATATATGTGAGTGTGTGGTAGGATTTAGGATAGCGTGTAGATGAGTGTGTGGTAGGATTTCAGAGAGTGTGTATGTGAGTGTGTGGTCCAAGTTTTCTTCATTGTGCATGTATCTTATGTTTATAATAGGGTAAAAACAAATGTGGGGGAAATTAATCTTCTTTCAGAAACAGATAGTGAGAAAAAGAGGAGAAACGGGTCTGCAATTTGAAGAACATGACAAGACTTTATTACAATGGGGAGTGTGTGAAAAGAGGGAAAAGGGAAAAGAGAAATAGAGAAGGAATTTTAGGATGCGTGAGAGGATAAGTGAAGCATGGGAAAGTTTGATATAAAAATCACAGGTAGTGATATTAGGAAGGAAGAAACAGAAAGGCGAAAGAAAAGTGAAAAATGAAAAATGAATAAAGATATTGAGACATTTTGAGACAAAGAGTAGAAAAACTGCAGTTGCTTGTATCAGATTGACTGGCCCTTTTTAGCAGAGAAAGCACTAGGTGAGCTCATATCCTGAGCAGGAATCCTAGAGATCACTGATTCCTGGTATACTTTCCCAAAGAGCCTACCCACCAATTTTTAAAAGACTCTACGTTTTTTTTTTTTTTTAATAATAGGACACTTTAGAAACAGAAAAAGATTGAGGGCAACTTGTACAGCCAGATAAAATACAGGATACTCAGTTAAATTTGAATTTGAGAATCTCACGCAAAATTTGGAACATACATATACTAAAAAATTATCCATTACTTATCTGAAATTCAAATTTAACTGGGTGTGCTATATTTTCATTTGCTAAATCTGGCAATACTAAAAAATCGTCATTATAAAAATGTGGCATGGTACAAATACACAGACTGGCGTAATAGAATTAAAAATCAGGAAGTCACAACTATATAAAAGTAATTAATACTTGATAAAGTAGGTATTTCAAACAAGGGGAAAGTATATATAACTTGATAAAAGTTACTGAACAGATATTTACTAGTTAGAAAAAATAAAGTTAGATGCCTACCTCACACTAACCAAAACAATCAGCTGCAAATGGAGAAAAGTGCTAAATTTAGGAAACAACAACTAAAGGGTCAAAAGAAAATGGGGATGAATATTTATCTAACCTTGGGGTGTAAAAGGTCTTTCTAAATAAAAGCAAATGGAAAAGCAGTAAAGGAAAAAAAAAGATAGCTTTTCCTACCTAGGAATTAAACATTTGTGTATGTTTTTAAAAAATAAACAACTAAATGGAAAAAAATTGGCAACATATATAACAAAGGGCAAATATTCTTAATGACTAGAGAATGACATGTCATTTTTTCCTGTCAAATTGGCAAAACTATTAAAAATGGCACTGCTGAGGTTGGCAGGACTGCTAAGAAAACAGGGCCCTGATACACTGCTTATGAAAGAATAAATTGGTATATGTACAGAAAATATCCTTCAGGAATGAAAAGAAAGAAAAAACATTTTCAGATGAAGAAAAACCAAGAGACTTTGGTTGCCAGTAGACCTGCTCTAAAAGAACTGTTAAAGACATTTCCCTCCATTTCTTCAGGCTGAAGGGAATGATACTAAAAGGAAACTTGGAACTTTAGAAATGAAGAAAGAGCAAAGGAAATGGTAAACATCTGGGTAAACATTTTTAAACCTATTTTCACATTCAATTCTTTAAAACATGTACAATTGTTGAAAGCAAAAGATATGACATTGTCTGGCAAAGTTTTCAATGTATATAGAGGTAATACCTATGACCACTATAACATAAAGGCAGGGGAGGACTTACATGGTTTTAAGTCTTCTACACCTTACTTGAAGGGTTAATATATTAACTTTAAGTAGACTGTGAATGGTTAGGTATGCATATTGTAATCCCTAGAGCCGTCACTAGAAAAATAATATAAAGAAACATAGCTCAAAGACAATAAATAAAATAAAATGGAATACAAAAAAAAAATCAAACATCCAAAAGAAGGCAGGAAAAAGGAAATAGAAGAAATAAAAGAGATGGGAGAGACAGAAAACAAATAATAAAATGGTAGACCTGAATCCAACTACATCAATAATTATAGTGAATGTAAATGGTCTAAACAACGAATTAAAAGACAAAGATTATGAGATTGGGCATAAAAATACAACTCAGCTATATTCTGTCTACAAGATATCCACTGTAAATATAAAGACATAGATAAATTAAAAGTGAAAGAATAGAAAAAATATACCAAGCAAACCTAAAAAATAAAAAGCTGGAGTGGCTACATTAATATCAATAAAGTAGACTTCAGAAAAAGGTATATTGTGAAGGATAAAAGACATTATATAATTAAAGGGTCAATTAGCCAAGATACAACAATCCTAAATATGTATGCACCTAACAGTCGAGTTTCAAAATACATGAAGAAAAAGTGATAGAAATGAAAAGAAAAAATAGACCAATCCACAACTACAGTTGGAGACTACAACACCCTTCTCTCAGTAATCAACACAACAAGTAGACAAAAAAATCAGTAAAGACCTGAACAACAAACAAATGAACCTAATCAACAGTTTTAAAACACTCTACCCTACAGTAGCAGAATACACATTCTTTTCAAGTGCACACGAAACACTCACCAAGATAGACCATATTCTGGGCCATAGAACATGTCTTAATAAATGTAAAAAAATTTGAAATCATACAAAGTATATTCTCTAACCAGAAAAAAAAAATAAGCTAGAAAATATAAGAAAGATACTTGACAATACGAAGCGCTGATGGGGATACAGAGTAACTGGAACTCTCCTTCATTCTCAGTGGGAACGCAACGTGGGAGAGCCATTTTGGAAAACAGTTTGGCAGTTTCTCATAAAGTTAAATATACACTTAACATGAGACCCAGCAATCTCACACTTTGTATTTATCCGAGAGAAATGAAAACATACATCCATATAAAAACTTGTGTATAAATATTTATAGTGGCTTTTTTCATAATCATCAAAAACTAGAAACATCCATATGTCATTCAACCGATGAACAGATAAACAAACTATAGAATACTACTCAGCAATAAAAAAAAGAGTGAATAACTGACATTTGTTAAAAGATAACCTGAGGCAAATTAAAAATTTTAAGAGTTTCTTTGAGCAAAGATCCATTCAAATCAGGCAGTGCCAAACACGAAGTGGTTAGGAGTGCTCCACCAACAGGAGCTAGGGGCAAGACTTTTATAGAGAGGAAACAGAAGCAAAGCAAGGAAATTATTTGATTGGCTACAGGGTTCCCTTATTCAGGAAAGCCTAGCTGGCTGTTTGCAACTGGCTGTCCTTAGGTGTAGACTTCTCACCCTCGAGGCATCTACAGGCTTAGGTCTTGGTTTGCTCAGGTAGGCTGCCAAGGCATTACAGCCACCTCAGTTTAATGGCCTCCTTGTTTAATTAATTTAACACATGCAACATATGCATGAATCTCAAATATATTAGGCTAAATGAATAAAACCAGACTCAAAGGCTACATAATCTATGATTCCATTGATATGATATCTAGAAGGCAAGAGTATAGGACTAGAAATCAGAGTAGTGTTCGCAAGGGTTTGGGGTCGATTTATAAAAGGACTGCATGAGGGAATTTGGGGAGTAATGAAACTGTTCTTTATCTTGATTGTAGTGGTGGTTTACTGGACTATATATTTGTCTAAACTCACAGAACTATATGAGAAAAAGAGTGAATTTTACTGTATGTAAAATTGAAAAAGTAAATTTAATATTTTCAAAAATTTGGATAAAGTAAAGAGCAATGAACTTATCTTCTCAGGTCACTTGAGGAGAGATTTTTTCCATGTTTTCTGCCTATGATCAGTCATCAAAACATGAATCAAAACCAAACCAATTAAGCCTTGTTTATTCTGTTAACTCTGGCTGATTTGCCACAGAAGAGGAATATGCCAATCATCAAAATCCACAGATAATCCTAAAGCACAATTTGAGCTTCTCTTCACAGTCTCTGAGCTAACCCTTAAACCTCTTTCCAGAACTGCCAAGGAGGCTTGATTGAGTTTCAGCATCATTTCCAGACCTCCCCAGTGAAGCCACTAATAATCAGTGAAATGGTCCAAAAAGAGAGCACTTAAAGGAACATCAGTTTCTAAAATCTGCTAACTGCATCGCCAATTTCTGAATGACTGAGAACTGAATATAAAGGCCATGGTACCGCCTTCCCTGTCTCACACACCTACCACACTCTGAAGCAGAAACCAACCCTGGAACAACAATCTCATGATACTGTGTAACCCTAAGGAGGCAGGGATGAGGCTGGCCCCATCTGGAGCTATTGATTGTCACCATCAATCTGCACAGCCAGGAATGTCTGTACTCAGGGCCTCTGACAACTAGTTTCAGTTTAGACTTGTTCCCAAGTGACACTGGTGATTATTTTTATCTCCTAATGTTATAGTTTAACTAATTCACTAATCATTAAGACAATTTTAAAAATTGAGCAAGCCCCTCTAGCTAAATGGCTGTTGCACTTTGGTTAACATGCAAAGGGTGTCTGCTGCCTGCAGTTAGCTAATAATGCGTTATAATTAATAGTACTTAGGAAAAGTGTCCTGTCAGCGGGAGCCCTGAGGTTGTTTTCCTAATGCTCCAAGATGATCTCCATCAGGCCTTTTGTGTTTCATCAGATAAGTGACTGGTGCTGTCCCTCCTCTGATTCTTTTAATTCTAAAAGTAACTTGGGTTCTGATTAAAAAAAAAAACACAGAATTTTCATTAGCATTTTCTTGAACTGACATGTGGGGTGCTGTGATGATAAAAGTTAATAACCACCTTTTTATTTACTCACTTCCAATTCTGCCTTGCAAAAGCACATCTATCTCAGCAAAGGTCTTTGGCAAGCAAAACCCAGGGAAGTCAGGACAATGATTCATCCATCCCAGCATAGATTTCTTCATTTGCTTGCACTATCTCATGCTCTTCTCACTGTTTTGTTTTGTTTTTTTTAATTTTTATTTCCCTGTGTATAGGATCTGCTTTGTTCCATTATTCTTAATTGGTGATGAAAAGCGTATTTTGTGTGTAGGGAAAACAATCTTGGATGTCCTACACAATTAACTATTACGTCACCTAACATCACTTTGCTGGAATAAGAAACAAGTGAGGATGGTTTCTGAGACCAGAGCAGTTCAGTGAAAGCCAAGCAAAATAACAGCAAATAATAATGTGAAAACATGGCCAAAGACTCATCCTCATCCCCTACATCACTATTACTGTCAAATAAGAACATAGAAATAATTTTGGAAATTCAGTGCCCATTCCCAGATTCCGCTTCCTATCTCTGCCATCTTCCATTGCCCACCCACATTCCAGGGCAGTGGCAGAAGAGATGAATGAGGTACTTGTCCCTCACACCACACTTTGCAAAAGCAGAAAGTGTTTAAATCATGTAAATATGATAGAACTAACAGAAAGAAAAAAAACCTGAGATGAATTATAGACACCATGAAGCAAGAATCACTGCTCTCTTGGTTCTGCAATTATATAAAATTTCATTTTTTATCAAGTTAGAAATCAGATAAAAGAAAACCTTTAATAACTGCAGGACAGTCTAGTTGCGTAGTCTGTGTTATGGGGTAGAGTTCTCTGAACATCAACGAGGCCAATTTGGTTGATAGTGTTGTGCAGGTCTCCTACTTCCTTATTAATGATTTTTTCCTTTACTTGTTCTCTGATTACTGACAGAGAAAGTCTCCAACTGGAACTGGATTTGCCTAGTTGTGTAACCTGTGCTGCCATCATACATACTCTTCCCCAACATTTCACCATTCTAAACTCTATTATGATCACCATTTTAAAAATGAAGAAACTGAGGCACAGAGAGGTTAAGTAAATTGTACAAGGCCACTCAACTAGTAAATGGTAGAGCAGGATTCAAACTGAGGTAGTTTGACTCAAAAGTCCCTGATCTTCACTCCCATGACATGCTGTATCCTGTCTCATCTATGAATTCAAGAGCAGGTAAGATAAGGCCATGACTTTATTGGCCCTTTACAAGGCGTTTGCAGCATAAGCCAACTTCTAGGGTTGCTCAAGCACCATCCTGCCCTCCACCCTCTCCCACCTCCACCCCCACTCAACACAATTTTATCCTCCCCTCAAGGACCACTGGAGAGGACACTCAGAGGGTGTGTTGTTAGGAGTTGCAGCTTTCTGTTGGTCAGAAGAAGGTAAAAGTCCTTGCTTTGGCATGAAGAGCTCTTTGGGGTTATCTCTCTTTCCACCTTCTCTTGGTTCTTAGCTACTTTAGCTTTGCTCTCTTCCAGGATGCTAGCGTGAATAGGTCCGAGCCCTGCCTGGAGGGGGGCTCCTGCCCTGATGAAGCCTGGAGATGAGGAGATAAAGCCAACACTGCTCTGGGCTTTAGCAATTCATCTGTCCTTGCTTCTTTCTGTCAACAGCGTAACATCTCAAAGCTCAAGTATGGAATGTGGGCTTTTAGGAAAGGACAATGAAGACCTAGTCAGATTTGGCCTTAGGCTAGAAAGGCAAAAGGAGTCCTCCTGGTTCACTCACAGTTCACCTAGTTTAGCAAGGCCAGGATGTCTCATAGGAGTTGGGGTCAAAGTTATACAGGAAAGAGCAATGTGTATTCTCCTGGAATATGGCTTCTGTGTATAGATCTCTTAGGAAGACTGTAATGGTGGACCTCTGGCCACCTCTGTTTCCATCACACAAAAACTCAAACCATAAGATTCTCCATAGGAATGGAATAACCTCTTCTAAATCCAAGAAGTGTAAATTCCCATTCAGAATATGGCTGAAGAACTGCTCTGCTGTAGGGCCAGGGGATTTTTTTTTTCAAACCTGAGGGCTTTCCCAGTTTACATTAGGGCAAACTTTGGACCCAATGCAGGGCAAGCTGAAATCTCATAAAAGGCCAGTGCATTTGATATCTTGAAAGCAAGAGACGACCCACTACTCTCTTTAGCTGACTGAGGAAGAATGATGAGGTCTAAATTCCAAACACAAGGCTGATATCCAGACACTTTGGAAGACCAGCTCCCAAAGGCACCCAGACAAACCCAACAAAGTGGTGTTTATCTTGCTGCATTTACCATGGTCAGGGTCTGAACTCAGCTTTGTGGGCTCAGAAAGTCAGTCCCATAGGGTCCCAGAGCTGCCTGAATTCAGGGATGCAGCACATGTGGACGTAAAGAACAGAGACTCTGGAGCCAAACTACGTCAGTATGTATCTTCGCTCTACCCTTTATTAGCTGCAAGTTACTTAACTTCCCTGTGCCTTCCTTTTAAAAGTTTCCACAATTAAAAATTGATGATAATAATAGTAACTACCTTCTAGGGTTGTTATGAGAATTAAATGAATTAATATTTGAATAATGTTAAGATCAATGTCTGGCACATAGTGCATGTGAGAGTTATTACAAAACTAATAAGAGACTGGTCATAACACCAGAGTGGTAAATTATTTTACAGTGAGGAAACAGGGTTGTCAAGCAATCTGGATATTCATGTTGACCTGACCTGGCCACAAGGGAAGCCAAAGCAACATGGTTCTTAGCGAGCATGGAACGTCAGCAAGCAAGGGGAGTTGTTATGATCTAAGTATCTAGTAGCATTAGGCTGAGATTGTTTCAGATTGGAACATTCCTACTATAGATATGTTAGTATATTTATCAGGCAAGTATTGTGGACCTGGGGGGGTCATCTGGTCTGCACTGATCTATTGTAGCAGTTGCAATAATAATAATAATAACAATAATAATAATAATAATAATAATGTTACGACGTTATAATGATAATTTGGTAAGCACTTACTCTGTCCTTTATAAAGATAAACATTTTCTCATTTATTCCTCACAACACTCCTGTAAACATTATTACAAATGAGGAAACCAAGATGTACAAATGAGGAAACCAAGATTTAGAGAGATACACATGGTCCCTCTTGGATTTTACCTTTGCAGTTTTCTTGCCTGAAACACACATCTGCAAGTCACCTGCATCACTCCTATACATCGTTCAAGATTCAGTTCTAGTGTTCCCTACTCTAGAAAGCAGGCCCCAACTCCCTTCCTAGAGCCTCCTCTAGACTAGGCACCCTACCTCTCTTCCCCCTAGTCCTCTGCATTGCCCCTGCAAAGCACTCGCTACACTGTATTAAAATGTTCTCAGCTGTCTCTTCCACCAGAGCAGGCTGAGCCTTGTTATGACTACATCTTCTTTCCAGAGATGTTCAATACCTGGCAGAAATGATTATTCAGTAGAATGAGTACAGTGCCTGGTATTTAGTAGGTACTCAAATTCTTGGGGAATCACAAATTAGATGATGGTAAACCCTTTAAGAATCAAATGGGTGACTGGACTAAGGACCCTGTAAGGTCTCTTCCAATCCTGAGACACTATAGTTTTGAGACTCAGATTTGAGCTTGGGTGGCTTAGTAGATAATGTTGACCTTCACTGAGAAAAGAGAAGTGGTTTCAAGAGGAAGATGAAGTCAGTTCTGAGTTCAAATGAGAAATTGCCCTTTCAAAGTTTATAAACTCATCTAAAAGTAGGAGACACAAACATTTTTTAAAGGCAAAAAAAACCCTACAATGTACTATAATACTATCCTATCTGACACCACTTCTAATTTTCAAATGTAAATCTCTTACACAGTTCCTCGGTATTATAATAGTTTGACCCTAGAAATAATCCAACTTGAGTGATATCCTTAAACAATAAACTGCTCAGTTATATAACACAGATTATATCTTGAAGGACATGAAAATACTATACCGGAAGAGATAAGAAACTGGCTGCAGGGTCAGTCCCTTCCTGTTTCCAAATGGCCACTGCAGCGGTAGCTGTTCCTGTTGGGCTCCATTCACAGCCTTGATGCACTGTTGATCTCTCTTGACTATTCCTGTGACCTTCACCAAGGTGACTCACGCAGTAGTCATTCTTTTCTGCCATCTAAAGGCTTCATGAATTGTAAATCAATTCAAAACTGATAAGCACACATCAACTCCCACTTAAACTCTTCCAAAGCATAGTTGTTTGCATTAGTCCAAAATCTATCATAAACCTTTCACACTAGGAAACCCATGGTAAGAATCTCTCTCAGTAGCAAACATATTTACTTCACTTAAGTCTTGGTAACAAGCTTAACAAAATGTAGCATGGTTCATTTTGTCTTGTTTTTAATATCTCTTTGTTGTAGGAAAAATATTTTGAGGGATCTCTGGTAGAAGGCTGGTTTTGATTGTCAAATGTCATAATCTAAATTTCACCACTAATATTGATTGACTCAAGAGTTACAAAGGAGAGTGATGCCTGATTCTCTGTCATAGAGCCAAGTTTAATCTGAATGTCATGGGAATATTGATTCCTTCGTGGAATTCAGGGTAAGATAATGTGCTCATGTTCTGATGCAAATGTGTAATTTCAAGTTGGGTTTGCCAATGACATTGTCACTATAGTACAAAATCAAAGTTTAATGTGTCTGTGTTCACATGCTTTCCAAATGCATTTCAGAGTCCACTTGTAGTACAGATAAGCTCTGAAATCTGCTATTTGGGATTTCATCCAAACCACAAAGGTGTGTACTTATTTTAACTTGTGAAAATTGCCCCTCTTGAGGCAGTCCATTTCTTTCAGACAGCTCTAAAACTTGGAAAACACTTCATTAAATTGAACTGAAATCTGCCTCCCTGAAATTGCTTCCACTTTTTCAGGTGGGAACACTTTCCAGGTAAAAGCTACAGGGGCCCAATTTCAGCCTATCATGAAGAATATTTTCTAACAATCCAAATGTTTCAGTGGACAGCGAGTTTCCTATCAACATGACCATTGCATGAACTGAGTATGCATGAACTGCATGTATAACATGTGCCAGACATTCTTTTAAGTGCATTCCCTATATTAAATCTTCTATCACAACAGCACTTTTAAGTGGGTACTATCATTATCCCATTTTACAGATGAGACAGGCACATGGATTTTAAGCAACTTGCCCAACCAAAATCACAGCTTAAACAATTAAGTTAATCACACAGTAAAGGAGTAGAGCCAGGACTCAAATCCAGGTAGGCTAAATCCACTGACCATACTGCAAACCTCTATGTTATTGGATCAATCACCACTTAACACAGAGAATTTCAGCAGCAAATGAATTTTGAACTAAATGACATTTGAAGTCTTTTCCAACCACGAGAATGTATATCACAGGGAATTCTCATGCAATGTGAACATTTTCCCCTTAACCACCAGAGTCTAGAATAGCTACCTCTCTTATGTGCTTCCTTGGATGCTTATACTTCCTCTATAATGACACTTATCTAACTTTTCAACATTTCTTATTGCCTTTCTCCCATACAAAACTAAAATTCTCCAGAATAAGGACCCACCTCTACCTTCTTCATCATTGTATCCTGAGTAGCTAGCACAGTGCCTGGCACAAAGTAGGCAGTCAATAAGTATTTGTTGGATAACTGAATGCAAGACATAATGAACCAATGGTAACATCCCATTGTTCTACAACGTAAATTTTGGCAAATCTTACTGCAAAACTAGATTCTAGAATGATGTCTAGAAAAAAACAGATGAACACACATTAAAAGTTAAGGGTCTTTGAAAAGCATATCTTTTTATGTTATTGTATGTTGCTTACTAAAAAAAGAAATTAACTATTTAACAATAGGAAATTATTAAATAAATTATGATCTGTTCACCCACTGGAATATTGGACTTCTATTAAAGATGACGCTGAAAAGATTTATGGAGTGACGTCAGCATCATGGCAGCAGAAGATGCTCCCTTTGTCTCTCCACTTCAATTTACAACCAGTAGGATGTTTATAACTCAACGAAGGTTGCTCTTCTCAGCACACCAGGATGCCAAAGGGATCCACACATCTGTACATCTGAAAGTAGGAGGATTGGAACGCACAGAAGAGGCAGAACCGGGGGAAAAGCGAAGGTGGTGCCCATGACCCGGAGCCCCAGCCATGACAGCCGAGCCTGTACCAGTGAACCTAGTAGCAGTGGCAGAGGTGAGGTCCACAACCCCAGCCCCTCAGTGATGTTGTTGCCCAGAACTCCGACCCCCCAGCTGCAGCAGTGCCTGCACCCCCAGAGAACCCAATAGCAGCAGCATAGGCAGCACACATGACTTTGGCCCCCTGGCTGCAGCAGCACCCACAGCCACAGGGAACTGAGCAGCAGCAACAGCAGGGCCCACAACTCTGGTCCCCCCAGCCATGGTGGTGCCCATGATCCTGGCGCTCCTGCCCACAGCAGCAGCACCTGCAAACCCAACAACCTGAGATGCAGTGGAGGCACCTGTAACCCCAGCTTTCCCCCCACCCTCCATCTACCCCCCGCAACAGTGGCAATGCCTGCAACCCAGGCAACCCTGGATGCAGCAGAGGCACCTGCCATGCTGGTGACCCTGGTGGTGACACTTGTGACCGCAGTGACACCAGTAGCAGCAAGGTACCAGTGACCTCAGAGGCACAAGCAGTGACAACAAGGGTACCAGTGACATCTTTGACAGAGGCAGTGGAGGGTGGAAAGCACCTGCTCTCAAATATAGCCAGAGGCAGTTCAGGTAAGAGAAACCAAAAACTTGTGCTATAGTGCCACCTACAGGAAAACAAAAGAAAGGCCTCTAATTACCAATCTATTGAATTGTTAGAATCAAAGTAAACAAAGCCTTACATAAATAAGAAAGGCGTTTGCTACTTCAAATGCACCAGCAAAGGAACAACTCATCAAGCACCATGAAAAATCATAGTAACATGGTACCACAAAAAGAAAATGACAATTCTCCAAAAACCAAACAAAGTCATGGAAGATTGTGAACTGATAGAAAATTCAAAATAGCTCTCATGACGAAACTCAACAAGCTATAAAAAAAATCAGAAAGGCAGTTAAAGGAACTCAGGAACAAAATTAATGAACAGAAGAAGTAATTTACCAAAGAGACTGAAACTCTAAAAAAGAACCAAACAGAAATTCTGGAGCTGAAGAACTCAATAAATGAGATGAAGAATGCATTATTAGAAAGCTTTGGAAATACAATAGACCATATGGAAGAGAAAATTAGTGAGCTCAAAGACAGAAATCTAGAAATGATTCAGGTGGAAGAAGAGAAAGAACTAAGATTTTTTAAAAATAAAGAAACTCTAAGAGAAATATCCAACTCCATTAGAAAAGGCAACATAATGCTAATGGATATCCCAGAAGGAGAAAAGAGGGAGAAGGAAGCAGAGAGCTTATTCAAAGAAATAATGGCTGAGAACCTCCCAAACCTGGGGAAGAAACTGAATATACAAGTCAACAAAGCTAACAGAACTCTTAATTATCTCAATCCAAAAAGACTTTCTCCAAGATACATCATATGAAAACTATCAAAAGTCAATGATAAAGAAAGAATTTTAAAGGCAGCCAGGGAGAAAAAACCAGTAACCCACAAAAGAACTCCCATTAGGCTATCAGCAGATTTCTCAGCAGAAACGCTACAGGCCAGGAGTGAGTGAAATGACATATTAAAAATATTTAAAGATAAAAACTGCCAGCCAAGAATACTCTACCCAGCAAAGTTATCCTCCAGATATGACGGAGAAATAAAGACTTTCCCAGACAAACAAAAGTTGAGGGATTCACCACCTTACTAGACCCACCTTACAAAAAATGCTGAAAGGAGCTCTTCTACCTGAAACAAAAGGCAAAAGTACACAAAACTTTGAGTAAGGTGATAAAGACAGACAGAATCAGAAAATTGCAACTCTATTTCAGATTAGGATGTTAAACACTTAATTACAACATAAAGGTTAAAGGGTAAAAACATTAAAAGTAACTATAACTACTTCAATTTGGTAACAAACTCACAACAGAAAAAAGAATTTGTGACAACAAAAACAGAAAAAAGAGGAGGAGGAAAAGGACAGAACCTATGTAGGTGAATGAAGATAAGAAGCTATTGGCAGAAAAATGACTATTTTATCTATGAGATGTTTTATGTAAACCTCACGGTAACCACAAAACAAAAATCTAGAGCAGAGACACAAAACATAAAAAAAGAGGAAACTGAGAAAAACATCATAGAAAACCACCAAACTAAAACGGTAGACAGAAATACAAGAGAAAAGAAACAGCGGAGCTATAGAGCAATCAGAAAACAAGAGATAAAATGGCAGTGGTAAGTTCTCATATACCAATTATCACCCTAAATGTAAATGGATTGAACTCACCAATCAAAAGGCACAAAGTGTGCTGGATGGATTAAAAAACAAAACCCAACTATATGCTGCCTTTCAAGAGACTCATCTCACCTCTAAAGACAAGCATAGGCTCAAAGTGAAGGGATGGAAGATGGTACTCCAAGCAAATGGTAGCCAAAGGAAAGCAGGTGTAGCCATACTTATATCAGACAAAATAGAATTCAAGCCAAAAAGGATAACAAGAGACAAACATGAACATTATATAATGAAAAAGGGAACAATCCATCAAGAAGATATAATAGTTATTAATACATAAGCAAGCAACATAGGAGCACCAAAATACATCAAGCAATTATTAGCAGACCTAAAGAGAGAAATTGACAGCAACACAAATAACAGCAGGGGTCTTTAAAACCCCACTTATATCAATGAATAGATCATCCTGACAGAAAGTCAACAACGAAACGTTGGCCCTAAATGACACATTAGACAAGATGGACTTAATAGATACATACAGAACTGTCCATCCAAAAGCAGCAGAATACAAATTCTTCTCAAGTGTATGTGGAACATTCTCAAGGATGGACCATATGTTGAGATATAAAATAAGTCTCAATAAATTTAAGAAGATTGAAATCATATCAACCATCTTTTCTGACCACAATGGTATGAAACCAAAAACCACCTACAAGGAGAAAGCTGGGAAAATCACAAATATGTGGAGATTAAACAACATGCTGCTGAACAACTATTGGGTTAATGAAGAAATCAAAGGAGAAATCAAAAACTACTCGGAGACAAATGAAAATGAAGATACAGCATACCAAAATCTATGGGATGCAGCAAAAGTGGTACTAAGAGGCAAGTTTATAGCAATACAGGTCTACCTCAAGAAACAAGAAAAATCTCAAACAATCTAACCTTTACACCTAAAGGAACTAGATGAAGAACAAATGAAGCCCAAGGTCAGTCAAAGGAAAGAAATAATAAAAATCAGAGCAGAAATAAATAAAATAGAGACTAAAAAGATGCAGAAAAGATCAATGAAACTAAGACCTGATTCTTTGAAAAGATTTAAAAAACTGACAAACCTTTGGCTAGACTCACTAAGAAAAAAAAGAGAGAGGGCGCAAATAAATAAAACCAAAAACAAAAGAGGAGGAGCTGGCCTGATGGTGTAGTGGTTAAGTTCATGTGCTCTGCTCCAGCGGCCCGGGGTTCGTGGGTTTGGATCCTGGGTGTGGATCTACACACCGCTTGTCAAGCCATGCTGTAGTGGTGTCCCACATACAAAGTAGAGGAAGACTGGCACAGATGTTAGCTTAGGGACCATCTTCCTAAGCAAGAAAGAGGAAGATTGTCAACAGATGTTAGCTCAGGGCCAATCTTCCTCACAAAAAAAAAAAAAGAAAGAAAGAGGAGAAGTTGCAATGGACACCAGAGAAATACAAAGGATCATAAGAGACTACTATGAACAGCTATATGCCATCAAATTGGATAGCCTAGAAGAAATGGATTAATTCTTGGAATTGTACAACCTTCCAAGACTAAACCATGAAGAAATAGAATATCTGAACAGACTGATCCCTAGTAAGGAGACTGAAACAGGCATCAATCCCACCCCCCCAAAAAAAGTCCAGGATCACATAGCTTCACTAGCAAACTCTACTAAACATTCAAAGAAGATTTAATACCTATCCTTCTCAAACTCTTCCAAAATATTGAAGAGGAAGGAATGCTTCCTAACTCATTTTACAAGGCCAACATTACCCTGATACCAAAACCAGACAAGGACAACACACATACACAAAAATTACAGGCCAATATCTCCAATGAACATAGATGCAAAAATCCTCAACAAAATATTAGCAAACCAAATACAACGATACATTAAAAAGATCATACATCATGATCAAGTGGGATTTATTCCCGGGATGCAAGGATGGTTCAACACCCACAAATCAATCAATGTGATACATTAACAAAATGAAGGATAAAAACCATATGATCATCTCAATAGATGCAGAAAAAGCATTTGATAAAATTCAACATCCATTTATGATAAAAACTCTCAATAAAATGGGTATAGAAGGAAACTCACTCAACATAATAAAGGCCCTATATGACAAACCCACAGCTAACATCATACTCAACAGTGAAAAACTGAAAGCTGTTTCTCTAAGATCAGGAACAAGACAAGGATGCCCACTCTCACCACTTTTATTCAACATAGTATTAGTCGTAGTCCTAGTCCTAGTCCCTAGTCCTAGTCAGAATGATTTGGTGAGAAAAAGACATAAAAGGCATCCAAATTGGAAAAGAAGAAGTAAAACTGTCACTATTTGCAGATGACATAATTTTATTTGTTATCTTTAGAAAACCCTAAAGGCTCCACACACAAAAAAAAGCAATTAGAAATAATAAACAAATACAGTAAAGTTGCAGGGCACAAAATCAATACACAAAAATCTGTTGCATTTCTATACACTAACAACAAACTATCAGAAAGAGAAATTAAGAAAACAATTTCATTCATGATTGCAACAAAAAGAATAAAATACCTGGGAATAAATTTAACCGAGGAGGTGAAAGACCTATACACTGAAAACTATAAGACACTGTTGAAAGAAATGGAAGAAGATAGAAAGAAATGAAAAACTATCCCATACTTATGAATTAGAAGAATTAGCATTGCTAAAATGTCTATATTACTTAAAGCAATCGACAGATTCAATGCAATCCCTATCACAATCCCAATGGCATTCGTCACAGAAATAAAACAAAAAATACTAAAATTTGTATGGAACCACAAAAGATCCCCAATAGCCAAAAAACTCCTGAGAAAAAAGAACAAAGCCAGAGGTATCACATTCCCTGATTTCAAACTATACTACAAAGCTATAGTAATCACAACAGTACAGTAATGGCAGGAAAACAGACAAAGATCAATGCAACAGAATTGAGCGCCAAGAAATAAACCCATACAAATATGGACAACTAATTTACAACAAAGGAGCCAAGAACATACAATGGAGAAAGAAAAGCCTCTTCAATAAATGGTGTTGGGAAAACTGGAAAGCCATGTGCAAAAGAATGAAACTAGACCACTATCTCACACCATGCACAAAAATTAACTCAAATGGATTAAGACTTCAATGTAAGACCTGAAACCATAAAACATATAGAAGAAAACATAGGCCATAAGCTCCTTGACACTGGTCTCAGCATTGTTTTTGTGGATTTGACTCCAATGGCAAGGGAAATAAAAGCAAAACTAAACAAATGGGCCTATATCAAACTAAAAAGCTTCTGCACCGTAAAGGAAACCATCAACAAAATGAAAAGACAGCCTACTGAATGCAAGAAGATATATGCAAACTATATATCTGACAAGCAGTTAATATCCAAAATATATAAAGAACTCATTCAACTCAACAACAACAAAAAAAACAACCTGATTAAAAAATGGGCAAAAGATTTGAACAGTAATTTTTCCAAAGAAGACATACAGATGGCCAATAGGCAAATGAAAAGATGTTCAACATCACTAATTATTAGGGAGATGCAAATCAAAATCACTATGAAATATCACCTCGCACCTGTTAGAATGGCTATTAACAAAAAGACAAGAAATAACAAGTGTTGGAGAGAATGTAGAGAAAAGGGAACCCCTCGTACACTACTGATGGGAATATAAATTGGTGCAGCCACTATGGAAAACAGTATGGAGATTCCTCAAAAGATTAAGAATAGAACTATCATATGATTCAGCTATTCCACTTCTGGGTATTTATCCAAAGAACAGGAAAACACTAATTTGAAAAGATATATGCATCCCTAAGTTCATTGCAGCATTATTTATAATAGCCAAGATATGGAAACAACTTAAATGTCCATGGACAGAGGAGTGGATAAAGAAGATGTGGTATATATATACATACATATATATATATATCTATGCATATATATACACAATGGAATATTATTCAGCCATAAAAAGATGAAATATTGCTATTTGCAACAACATGGATGGACCTTAAGGGTATTATGCTAAGTGAAATAAGCCAGAGAAAGACACCCTATGATCTCACTCACATGTGGAACATAAAAAAAGTGAACAAAACAAAACAAAAACAAATTCATAGATACAGACAATGGTTTGTCATTACTAGAGGTGAAAAGGGTTGCAGTGTGGGTGAAATGGGTAACTGTATGGTGACAGATGGAAACTAGACTTTTGGTGGTGAGCAAGCTGTAACATATATAGATGTTGAATTATAATGTTGTACACCTGAAACCTATATAACATTATAAACCAATGTTACCTAAATAAAAATAAAATGATGCTGAAAAACAGTAGTTATTGACTTGGAAACACATTCTCAATACATCAAATTGAAAAAAATTAACTAGTAAATCCTCTTTTTATGTTGTGAGAAAGGAAAAGAGAAACAAATAAAATGGTATATAGACATAAAAATTACTGAAAGGATGTGTTATAATCCCAAATAGCAATAATGTTTTTCTCTGTTATTCAATTAGAGACAAATTTTTATTTTTTTATTTTTATTTTATTTATTTTTTAATTAATTTGTTTGTTTGTTTGTTTATTTATTTATTTATTGTGAGGAAGATCAGCCCTGAGCTAACATCCAATGCCAATCCTCCTCTTTTTGCTGAGGAAGACTGGCCCTGGGCTGACATCCATGCCCATCTTCCTCTACTTTATGTGGGACGCCGCCACAGCATGGCTTGACAAGCGGTGTGTTGGTCTGCATCCGAGATCTGAACCTGCAAACCCCAGGCCGCCGAAGCGGAGCATGGGAACTTAACTGCTAGGCCACTGGCCCAGCCCCGATAAATTTTTATTTTTTACATGTGAAGTTTATTTTTTTCTATTTCATTTATCTCTATTTTCTAAATTTTTTACAATCAACATGTATTACACTCAGAAAGAAGAAAAATAAGCAGTTTTCTCTTTGCTACATACAAGCGAATTGCTTGTATGAAATAATTAGAAAAGAATGGGTGCAACTTCTACCCATGTGCTCATTCATCTCTTTTTCCCAATACTTTAGTTGAAATATTATATATAAGCATGTGTAAGGGGAAGGGGTGGCTCTTGGGAAATATTTTTTCAAAGTGGAAACAAAAGCACAGTAGACCATCATCACCCAAACCTAACATGTTCAGAGGCCCCTGCGCTAGCATGAATCTCTGCACGGTTTTGTCATTCTCTACTCACTATAACAATGCACTAACTGCCATGAAGTGATTTTTTTTGTGTGTGTGAGGAAGATCAGCCCTGAGCTAACATCCATGCTAATCCTCCTCTTTTTGCTGAGGAAGACCAGCTCTGAGCTAACATCTATTGCCAATCCTCCTCCTTTTTTTCCCCCAAAGCCCCAGTAGATAGCTGTATGTCATAGTTGCACATTCTTCTAGTTGCTGTATGGGGGACGCGGCCTCAGCATGGCCGGAGAAGCGGTGCGTCGGTGCGCGCCCAGGATCCGAACCCGGGCCGCCAGTAGCGGAGCGCATGCACTTAACCGCTAAGCCACAGGGCCGGCCGGCCCCCATGAAGTGACTTAAACAAAGAAACAAACAAGCAATAACAAATCCTTCATAAGAACAAGTGCCACCAAAAAGAAAAACAAGTGCTAATTGTAGAAATGGAAAAAAGTAAACAGGGGTAAGGTAGTGATGTTTCTTTGCCAAGAACTACATATTTTCTAGGGGAAATTATACGCAAAAATTCCAGGCAAAAATAGTTTTTCTACATGTTTTCTTTAGGTCTTCCTATATTTTCCCTCCAATAATTTGATTTGGCAATTTCTGAAAAATGTTATGCCAGGATTCCAACTTATTTTTTTTCCCTTGCCACAACAAGAAAGAAAGGGTGGAAAGAGAGAGAGCAGTAGCATAAGAGAGAAGGAAAAAGGTGTTGAGCAATGCTGGCTGCTGGCTCTTTTAAAAGATATCAATTGCCAACTGATACAAGTAACAGTTAAGAAATATTTTTTTAAAAGAGGAGGGGAGGCAGCTGGCCCAGTGGCATAGTGGTTAAGCTCCTGCGCTCCGCTTCAGCGGCCCGAGGTGCGTGAGTTCAGATCCCAGGCACGGACAAACACACTGCTCATCAAGCCATGCTGTGGTGTCCCATATACAAAATAGAGGAAGATTGGCACAGATGTTAGCTCAGGGACAATCCTCCTCACCAAAATAAGAAAGAGGGGAGGATGTGTGGAGGGTGTGCCTGCAAGTCACTGAAAACTGGCCCTCCTTCCATCTGTTTGTGGGAAGGGCTGGAGTTTGATGACCAAGATTGGGAGAAGGAACAGAGTGGTAGGAGTGACATTTCAGATGACAGCATGGGGTAATTAGAGGGTAAAGAGCTCTACCTCTCTACTCCTTGGCATCATATGAACAATAACCTGGGAACCATTTATCATTATTACTAGACCTCCCTACAAGCCACAGAAACTCTTTGCATTAGAAAAACACAATATACAGTAAAACTTTCTTCTCAAAAGCAACTGTTTCTATCTGGCCATGCATTTACAAAAAAACAAAAAACTCAAAGCATTCTTTTTTTTTTGTGAGGAGATCAGCCCTGTGCTAACATCTGCCAATCCTCCTCGTTTTCTTTTTTGCTGAGGAAGACTGGCCCTGGGCTAACATCCGTGCCCATCTTCCTCCACTTTATATGGGACGCCGCCACAGCATGGCCTGCCAAGCAGTGTGTCGGTGCACACCCGGGATCCGAACCGGCGAACCCCGGGCTGCTGCAGCAGAGCTCGTGCACCTAACCACCTGTGCCACCGGGCCGGCCCCTCAAAGCATTTTTTTAAAAGAGAGAGCTATGGTTGGTAAAATGCAACAACTTGGAGGAAAAAAAAATCACTATTGAGAGTGATAACATTAAGAATAAGCACACAGGGCTGGCCCCATGGCTTAGTGGTTAAGTGCGCGCGCTCGGCTGCTGGCGGCCCGGGGTTCGGATCCCGGGCCCGCACCAACGCACCATTTCTCCAGCCATGCTGAGGCCGCGTCCCCCATATAGCAACTAGAAGGATGTGCAACTATGATGTATAACTATCTACTGTGGCTTTGGGGGAAAAAAATAAATAAATAAAATTAAAAAAAAAAACAACTTATAAAAAAAAAAAAAAATAAGCACACAGGGGCCGGCCCAGTGGCGTAGCGGTTAAGTTCTCGTGCTTTGCTTCCATGGCCAGGGTTCATGGGATTGGATCCCTGGCGCCGACCTTCGCACCTCTCATCAAGCCATGCTGTGGTGGCGTCCCACATATAAAACAGAAGAAGACTGGCACAGATGTTAGCTCAGGGACACTCTTCCTCAAGCAAAAAGAGGAAGATTGGCAATAGATTTTAGCTCAGGGCCAACCTTCCTTAGCCAAAAAAAAAAAAAAAGAAAAAGAATAAGCACATAGTGAGTAAGTAAAACATCTGAAGGGCCAGCCCCATGGCCTAGTGGTTAAGTTGGACACACTCTGCTTCAGTGGCCTGGGTTCGGTTCCCAGGCGCATACCTATACCACTCATTGGCGGCCATGCTATGAAAGCAACCCACATACAAAATAGAGGAAGATTGGCACAGATGTTAGCTCAAGGTGAACCTTCCTCAAGCAAAAAGAGGAACATTGGCACAGATGTTAGCTCAGGGCCAATCTTCCTCAGCTAAACAAAAAAACAAAAAAAATTCTGAAGATATCGTCCACCCTAAGAAATGGTGCCTAGATATCTAGCTGATGTGAATATGAGGTATACTTGGAGTCAATCTGGGTGTCCAGAGAGTGTCCTTGGGACTGGACTATAACCAAAGATAGGTATAATCTCATCAAATATGCACAAACCAACTGCTCAAGGCTAGGATATGGCTAGGAGTGATCTTCTCAGAGCATGTGAAAAGATAAACATTAAGAACTATATACAACAACATGGATGAATCTCACAGGATAGTGTAGGGTGAAAGAAACCAGATACAAAAAAGCCCATACTGTATAATCCATTTACATGATACTCTAAAATAGGCAAAAACAAATCTGTGCCACAATTCAGAATAGTGGGTTTTTGGGAAGCAGGAGGATAGGGTGAGATTTTGACTAGGGGAACAAAACAGAAGCCACTACACTGCTAATAATGTTCTCCATCTGGGTTACAGCAATATGAAGTGTACACATTTGTAAAAGTTCATTGAGTTCTTAAGTGGACGCTTAAAATTTGTCCACTTTTCTATATGTGAGACTTCAGCAAGTCAGGGGGAAAAAAGAAAGATCATTTAAGTATTATACAGCACTTCTCAAAAGAGAGACACTGTCTTTGGCAGCCTAAATCATTCTGGTTACCAGAGAGGCCCACCCTGTTAGGAGACGGGTATAGTGCAGGTATTCTTATGGCCTTCACGACATTTCCGTAGGATCATTCCTTTCCCTTTTTTCAGTCTCCTGAGCATCCTTCAGAATACACGTTCAGTGTCCTGGGAAGGCTAGCACAACTCTGGAGCCAGAAAGAGCTGGGACTAAATCTCGCCTTCATCACACTGACCAGCTTTCGGAACTTGGGCATATTCTCCATACCTTGGTTTCTTCATCTGAAAATGAAATGCCAAAATGTAAAGCACCCAACACACTGATATTTCGCTAAATGTTCACTCATTATCTCCAGTGTCCCTTCCTAGGAAGGAAAGAGTCTTTGGGGTAATAAACACAAAATATTTGGTGACTACTAAGTACTCTCCTCCTCTGAATAATACTTCATCATTATTGTGTGTAGCTGTCCTCAGAGCTCATCCTCCACTGGAGAGACTGGAAGGATCCCATCTCTGGGCTGTACAACGTTGATGCCAGACCCCACTGTGGAAAAGGCAGCTCATGAGGCCCCAATGGAGCAACCTGACTCCCTTCCATCCATCGACTCCTCTTTCCACAGGCAACAGCTGATGGACAAAGTATTTTGAGTGACTGATGCTTCTCTCAATCTGCTCTTACAGTGTGTTTCTCCCATACTGCCTCCCTGGCCCTTTGTACAAATAGTTCACCAGAACCCATTATGAGCCTGCCATACTGAGATAGGCAGGAAGCTAGACATGAGCTGGGAGCAAGCTCACTGCATCAGCAACTCTTTGGACATGCAGCACTCTCCCTGACCAATAGCAAGGTCACTCCACCAGGTGCAGCATCCTAATTACCAGGCAGCGGCTCTTTGGATGTGCAGCACTCCCCCTGACCCTGATCAAGAGTAGCCCCAAGCACCATTATACCCTCATTTGCACTGCGGTTTTGATCTCCCTTGTGAGGGATCACCACCATGACAGTTCCAGAGATGCCTATGTAAGGAAAAAATCTCCCCCTCCCGACGTGAGAGTGGAGACAATGCACCGACAGGCACACGTTCCAAGACCCTCACCACCCCCTGTACCTGACCTTCCTTAGCCTCTGACCACCACAACTGTGATGCAGTTGCTCCCTCAAGCCTACCCGCCCCTCCCCTTGGGAGTGTACTTTTGCTTTGCTAACAAAGTCTCCTCTGTTAAAACTTCTGCTGTGTGTCCGCTCTCAAATTCTCTTGCATCTGTGGACCAAGAACCTGGGACCCCACTGCACCAATCCAACTGGTGCCAATGACAATACTGGGGCCAGGGCAAAGCAATCTGCACCCTCCACACATTCCACCACTTAGCTTACCTGGGGACCTTTCACAGAGCCCATCAGGCCATTCAAATATGTATATTTAAAGATGACATTCTGGTGATAAATTCTGGCATTTTTTATAATTTGAAATAAGAATGCAGTAAACAGCAGTTCTTGCGTACGTGGTTGACAGCCTGCTGTTTGCAAAATATCTACAGCTACTGCGGCCCAAATTACTGATCACTGTTTACCACAGACAGTGGTGGTGTGGCTCGGACAGTGCCAGGCCACTGAGGATTGCTGTATGCCAGGCGGCTCTCCACCACTCTCATTTTCTAGTTGCCAATGTCAACCACAGCCAAAATACCACTTAGCTGTAGGCACCAGCATCTTTTATTTTGGCCTGGTGTGGCCTAGATGCTTCAGCTGGAGACAATAGCACTAATGCCATTCATTTAAGACAGTGATTCTCAACCCTGTCTGCACATTAGAATCACCTATGAAGCTTACATACAATTACCTATGCCCGGCTCCACCCCTCCACTTCCCCACCCTTCTCCCCACCCCAGAGATTCTGGTTTAATTGTTCTCGGATGAAACTAATCATGGTTACATTGTAAAATTTCCTCAAATGAATCTAATGTGCAGGCTGGTTTCAGAACTACTGATTTAAGAAGTCTGAAGGGATATATACCAAAATATGAATACTGGGTCTATCTGAGTGTGAAGTTACATATAAATTCTATTCTCTTTTTTTGTTGTTTTTGTTTACTGTGTTTTCTAACCTTTAAAGTATGAAAATGTTTAAACTGCATATTAAAAACATTTTTTCAAAATTGAAATCTGCAAGTTAAACTAAACATGAAGTTAAATTTTTATTCTCGTTTTTATTAAATTTATATCCCTACTTTGGAATAAATTTGAGGTGAATTGAGGTGGAAGTAATAATCCATGACAGTTCTCTTTAAAAAATAAAATAAATGGGATTAAATACAAACAACACCTACTCCAAATTTTGGGGGGATTTAACACGGTATCATGATTTGACGAGTTATTTTAGAGTCCTCCCTACACACCCACAAACAGTGCCACTAGGGTGAGAACCCCCTTTTCTTACCCTTTTCCCTCTTTCTCCAAATCAGGGACAATGACTCACCCTCTTACACATATCTGGACTCTCTCAGGCCCACCCACACTGAAGACTTATCTCTGCCTAGACAGGAAGGATATGAGAGACCCGTTTCTAACAAAGACTTGGCTTAAAAACACTTATACAAGATGCTCTTTCGGCTGGTAGCTTGAGTTGACTTGCAGAGATTTGGGGCATATGCCTGCCAACTACAGATACTGAAGTTCTCCAGAGTTGGCGACCAGTGGAGAGCCCTCCTTGGTGAGATATATACTGAGTATTTAGAGAGACTTTATATAAAATGGCATATCACTTCTAGTTCCTTGATGAACTACAAAATGCCTCTCATCTGCTTTCCTTCTCACTGGGCAACTCTCTCTTTAATAAAATTGACATCAAGGGCCAGCCTGATGGCGCAGAGGTTAGGTGCACGTGCTCTGCTTTGGCGGCCCAGGGTTCACAGGTTTGGATCCCCGGCATGCACCGAGGCACCGCTTGTCAAGCCATGCTGTGGCAGCGTCCCATATAAAGTAGAGGAACACGGGCACAATGTTAGCTCAGGGCCAATCTTCCTCACCAAAAAGAGGAGGATTGGCAACAGATGTTAGCTCAGGGCTGATCTTCCTTACAAAAATAAATAAATAAATAAAAATAAAATTGACATCCCATTATCCCATACGAACGTACCTGTTCATATGAGACAGCTCTCTACAACAAAGATGTATCTGGTCCAAAATGCAGGAGTGCTAATGTTGAGAAACCCTAGCTTACATATATATATACGACTTCATTTATATTTTCTGAGTGCTACTCTACTCACTTGTAAAACAGGCATAAAAATACCTTAAAAGTATTTTCTGACCCTTGAAATTACAAATGATTTACTCAAGACCATCCACCTAGTAAACAATAATACTAAATATTGACCTAGATTTCTAAGTGTAGTTTTCTTTCTACTACATTACAATCTTGGTACCTGCTTGATTCCTGTGGTTCTCCTACTTGTACTCCTGTTTCCCTCTGTTCGTTAACATGGTAACCACACTCCTTAACCCTCACTTAACCTTAACCTCCTTAACCTATCTCCTTTACTCTCACTTTTCTGACTTCTAATAGTGTCTTCCCTTATGTCATCATTTGGCCTTTCCTGTCCCCTGGTTCTATGTGAGGCCCAAAGACTAGTGTTAGACCCTGAAATTTTCTTCCTACGTTACTGAATTTCATGTATACAACAGAATAACTTTGGGGATATAATTCTTTTCTTAAAAATAACTTTTTTATTGTTTTCTTAATATAGCTGCTTATCATTAAAACTTCAAAAAATATAGTAACAGAGAAAATTGAAAACATGCAATCTCCAAACCTAGAAATATCTCTGCATCACTTTCAGTCTTTTTTCTATGCATAGATATTTTTTCCTTCCATTAAAAGGCATTATGATGTCAACACTATTCTGTAGTTTTTTTCCACTTAATAATACATTGGGGACCTCTTTCTATGTCACTAAATATATTCCCTAGCACCATCTTTAATGGCTCCATAGTAACCCATTATATGGGTGTATCAGAATTCATTTAACCAACCCTGTATTGCTGAGTAGTTAGGCTGCTTCCAATTTTTCTTTTATAAACACATCCTTCCAAATATTCTTAAAGCAAATCTTTGAGCATTCTTATCACATTCCTACCTAAAAGTGGAAAATATGGATCAAACGACATGCAAAAGTTTAATAGTTTGACATATAGTGTCAAACTGAATGGGAATTTTACTTCAAATTGATTAAATTTTTGGTTACTGGGGTTTATAAGCCATGGACATCCTTCATCTAGGATGTTTCTCATTGCATATCTGTGAAATGAAAAGCCAGAGCAAAGCCAGCAACTGGTGGTGATCGGTCAGCACTTTCGCCACTACCATAAACTAGCTTTGAATAATCCCAAAACTCAACTCCACTGAACTTTAGTGAATGCCACATAGTACTCAGCACAATGTGGAGACCATGAAGATAAACTGCCTACCTTGAAACTGTTTATAACTTAGTGTTCATACATAATTATTACATCATACAAAATGGGATGAGTTCTATAAGAAAATTACAAAGTGCTGTGGGAAGAAGATCTCTCAAGAGGGTGTTTGGGAAGTTTACATAAAGGAAATGACATTTATTCTAGGCTTTGATGAGGATAAGGTCAGACTTTGACTGGCAGTGGGCAGAAAGGCATCTTGGGTATGTAGACCTATGCAGCGAAACACTCAAGGGCAAGAAAGTGTGTGACATTCATTAAAAAAAAAAGGATAGCAATTGAGGTGACTGTGAGTAGGGTTAACGCAAGGCAATAATGGGAGATACACTGGGGAAGCAGACTGGTATCAAGCGCGAACACTTTGCTGAGGAGTAGAAACTATTTGGGGGGAAATGCGGAGCAGAAGAAGGGGAGAGAAGTGCTGTGGGAAGGTTACTGTGTCAGCAGTGGGGATGGAAGTGGCATCTGGTGGAGGGATTACTGCAGAAGCCCCGTGAGAAGTAAATAAGGGCCTGGAAAGGGAAAAAGCAGGGAGAGAGGCAGACTCTGAGACAAAGGAAATCTATAACTAAAACTCTTCAAGTTACAAAGACTATAATAATGCAAGTGAGAGTGAAAATTGGCAAAATATAAAAAATGGGCTTCTAGTTTGTGTTCCCACACACACAGCCAAATTTTTCCTAAATAAACATCCAATTAATTGCCACATAGACTTCACCTGTTTATTTAGCGTTATTTGAAAAGCACTAGCACCATCTGGTGACGATAGCTCAGATTGCCCTCCCAACAGTCCTAAATTCCATTTTCTTTCAATTTTTTTTTGAAAAAATTTCACACAGACATAAAAGTTGAAAGAACACTAAAATAAACACTCCTAATTCCTCAAAGAATTAAAAATAGAGATGCCCTATGATCCAGCCATCCCACTACTGGGAATCTATCCAACGAACCTGAAATCAACAATCCAAAGAGGCTTATGCACCCCTATGTTCATTGCAGCATTAGTCACTATAGCCAAGAAGTGGAAGCAACCTAAGTGTCCCTCGACTGATGATTGGATTAAGAAAATATGGTATATATATACAATGGAATACTACTCTGCCATAAAAAAAGACAAAATCGTCCCATTTGCAACAACATGGATGGGCCTGGGGGGTATTATGTTAAGTGAAGTAAGCCAGAAAGAGAAAGACAAACACTGTATGATCTCACTCATATGTGGAATATAAACCAACACATGGACAGAGAAAACTGTATCGTGGTTACCAGGGGCAATGGGGGTGGGGGGTGGGCACAAGGGGTGAAGGGAGACATATATATGGTGATAGACAAACAAAAATGTACAACCCAAAATTTCACAATGTTAAAAACTATTAAAACATCAATAAAAACAAAAAGGTAAAAAAATAAAAAAATAAACACTCCTATACCATCATCTATATTCACCAATTGCTAACATTTTGCCACACTGGCTTCAGTTCTTCCTATATGTGTATATATGCTAAATCATTTGAAAGTCAATTGTAGACACTGAAACACTTCAACTCCAAAATTTTCTGCATTAACTTCCTAAGGATATCCTCTACATAAACACAATGCCATTGCCTTACCTGAAAAATTAACAGTAAGTTTTACATCATCATATAATATGCTATATATATTCAAATTTCTCTAATTGTCACAAAGAATGTTTTTATGTTTGTATTTTTTAATTCAAGATCTAATCAAGAATTATGCTTTGCACTTGGTTGTTACGTTTCTAAGGTCTCTTTTAATCTAGAACAATTTTCACTACTTTTTTTTTTACTTCCCATTACATTGTCATTTTTTAAGCATCCAGACCACTTAACTTGTAGAATGTCCCACATTCTGGATTTGTCTGATTATTACCCCCTGATTAGATTCATATTAAACATTTTGGCAAGAATATTCATAAGTGACTTTGCATTTTTATTGCATCACTTCAGGAAACATAATATCAGGTTGTCCTACTATTGTGTTGCTAAGTTTGATCACTTGGTTAAGGCAGTGACCACAAAATTTACCCTACATAATTAATGTCATGAATGGAGTGTTACTTTGAGGTCATGTGAATACCTTGACCCCAACAAATTTCTGCCCAAAGGTTTTAACATATACTGACAATGCTTACTTGAATCAGTTACTAGACTGGGAATTGCAAAATGATTTTATATCACTATCATTCTTCTGATGTTTATTATTAAACAGAAACAGAAACAAATTAACCTAACTATAAATCAAACTGATAAAATAACAAAAGAGAAAATTACAATTCAACTAGATTTTGACCAAGTACTCTGTACATCCTTATTGTGATATATTCTAAAGACAAAAAGAACTGAAAAAGAAATCTTAAACTTGACTTAGTTGGTATAGTATTGGTAATCATATAGGTATTGTAATTCTGAAACTTTTGTATGTAATTATAGAATAAAGCAAATAAGCAAATATATTCATGAAATTAGGAACCAAGATTTCACTGTAAGAGAAAAGAGATACATATATAAAATAAAATCAGGTATGGAAAAATGCTATAATGTTACATTTGAATTAGAAGTATCAATATTAACTCACGATTTAAGAAAAAAAATTACTTCTTAGTTCTGTCCACTAATCATTTAAACAAAGATATTCCAGTAGCAACAGCATACCTAGCACCCAGATCTTGGTTTCTCATATGCTTACTAGCTGTGTGCATACTTCCTTTGTGAAGTATCTGTTCAAATCTTTTGCCTATATATTTGTTTTCCTGAGGAAGATTAGCCCTGAGCCATCATCTGTTGCGAATCTTCCTCGTTTTTTTGCTTGAGGAAGATTAGCCCTAAGCTAACATCTGTGCCAATCTTCCTCTGCTTTATAAGTGGGTCACTGCCACAGCAAGGCTGAAGAGTGGTGTAAGTCCACACCTGGGATCTGAACCTGTGAACCAGGGCTACCAAAGCAGAATGCGCCAAACTTAACCACTACGCCACGGGGCCAGCCCCCTCTTTTGCCTGTTTTTATTGGGTTGTTTGCATTTCTTATGATGGACTTAAGGGATTTCTTTCTGTATTCTGGATACGAGGTCATTATCAGATATATGTTTTGTCAATATTTTCTCCCATTCTATGGCTATATGATTTATTTTCTTAATAGTGTCTTTCGATGAGCAGTTTTTAATTACGATGAAGTCCAATTTATCCATTTTTTTTTTCTTTTCTGGTTATTGCTTTTCTGTGTCCTGCCCAAAAAAGGCCTTTGCCTACCCATAAGTCACAGATATTACTTTAAAATCTTTATAGTTTTACTTTTTATGTATAAGTCCATGATCTATCCAAAATAAATTTTTGTGTATGGTATGAGGTAACGACTAAGGTTAATTTTTTTTCAATACGGATATCCAGTTTTTCCAGAATCATTTGTTGAAAAGATTTTCTTTTACCTTTCAGATGACCTCGGCATTTTTGTTGAAAATCAAACGTTTGTATAAGTGTGGGTGATTTATTTGTCATTTCTTATACCAATACCATACTGTTTTGATTACAGTAGCTTTATAGTAGGCTTGAGGTTAGGTAGTTAAGTCTTCCAATTTTGTTCTTTTTTCAAGATGCTTTGGATATTCTAAGTCCTTTGCTTTTCCAAATAAATTTTAGAAAAAGTTTGTCAATTTCTACCAAAAGCATGGTAGAATTGTAACTGGAATTGTGTTGAATCTATAATCAGTTTGGGTAGAACTGACATTTTAACAATATCAAGTCTTCCAATCCATGAACATGGATTGTCATAGCAGATATGCACTGTACAAAGTGTTAAAGGACATCCTGTAGGCAGAGAGACAAGCATACCAGATAGAAATGTGGATGTATACAGAGGAACAAAGAACACAGAAATGGTAGCTACCTGGATAAATACACACAACTCTTTTTCTTATTATTTAAATCTCTTTAAAAGATAATTGACCTTTAAACAAAATACTAACCATGTATTGAGTTGTTTATAAACTGTACAAGTAGAATCCTTGACAAAAATAGCATAAAGGTGGGGTGGGCCCAGTGGTGCAGCGGTTAAGCGTGTGTGCTCTGCTTTCGGTGGCCCAGGGTTCGCAGGTTCGGATCCCGGGAGCGCACCGACGCACCGCTTGTCAAGCCATGTGGTGGCAGCATCCCATACAAAGTAGAGGAAGATGGGCACAGATGTTAGCCCAGGGCCAATCTTCCTCAGCAAAAAAGAGGAGGACTGGCATCAGATGTTAGCTCAGGGCTGATCTTCCTCACACACACACACACACACAAAATAGCATAAAGGCTAGGAGAGGAAATATACTAGTGTAAGGTTCTTATACTATGTATAACATGTAACATATTTGTAGCAAATCTTTGAAAAGTAAAATATGTATACTATAAATCCTTAAGCAATTCTTAAATTAACAAAACAAAGAGTTATAGCTAATAAGTCAACAAAGAGATACACGGAGTCATAAAAAAACAAATACTTGATTAATCCAAAAAGTCAAAGAAATAGGAAAGGGGAAACAAAGAACAGATGAGAAAAACAGAAAACAAATAGAAAGATAATAATTCAAACTTAACAATATCAATAATCACACTAAATGTGAATGGTCTAAACTCCCCAATTAAAAAGGCAGAGATGCTCAGATTGGATTTTTTAAAAGGCGAGAAATATAACAACAAAAAAACAAACAACCCAACCAAAAAATGGGCAAAGGACTTGAGTAGACATTTCTCCAAAGAAGATATACATATGGCCAATAAGCACATGAAAAGATGTTCAATATCACTAGTCATTGGGTAAACACAGATAAAAACCAAGAGATACCACTTCACACCCATTAGGATGGCTATTATTTAAAACACACACACACTCAGAAAATAAGAGGTGTTGCTGAGGATGTAGGGAAACTGAAACACTCATGCATGGCTGGTGGGAACACAGAGTGGTGTGGCCACTGTGGAAAACAGTATGGCAACTCTTCAAAAAATTAGACATTGAATTACCATATGATCCTGCAATTGCACTTCTGGATATATACCCAAAAATAAGTGAAAGCAGGGATTCAAACAGATATTTGTACACCCATGTTCATAGCAGGATAATTCACAATAGCCAAAAGGTAGAAGCAAATCAAGTGTCCATTGGTAGATGAAAAGATAAAACAGAATGTGGTATATATACACACAAAGGAATATTATTCAGCCTTCAAAAAAAGGAAATTTGACACATGCTGCAACATGTGTGAATCTTGAGGGCATCATGTTAAGTGAAATAAGCCAAACACAGAAGGACAGATATCATATGATTCCACTTATATGAGGTCAGTCATATAGAGTAGTCAAATTCATAGAGACAGAAAGTAGAATAATGGTTGCCAGGGGATGGGGGAGAGGGGAACGGGGAGTTAGTGTTTAATGGGTACAGAGTTTCAGTTACGGAAGATGAAAAAGTTCTGGAGATAGATGGTGGTGATGGTTGCATAACAATATGAACATACTTAATGCCACAGAAGTATACACTTAAAAATAGTTAAAATAGGAAATTTTATGTTCTGTATATTTTACCACAATAATAAAAAAGCAAGATCCACTGTGTTGCCTACAAGAAATGTACTTTAAATACAAAGACACAATAGGTAAAGAGTAAAAGAATTTTTAAAAAAATACACCATGCTACCACTAGTCAAAAGAAAGCTGTAGTGGCTATTTTAATATCAGACAAAGTATATTTTAGGACAAAGAATATTAATAAGAAAAGCCAAGCCATTCCATAAAGATGAAGGTAAATTAATCAAAATTTATAAGAGTCATAAACATTTAAGCACCTAATGACACAAGAGCTTCAAAATACACAAAGCAAAAACTGAAAGAAATCAAGGAGAAATAGACAAATCCACAATTATAGCTGTAGACTTCAACACTCCCTGCTGTGATTTGAATGTTTGTTTCCCCAAAAGATTCACATGTATGAAGGTGGAGCCCTCATAAATGGGATTAGTGTTCTTATACCCCATAGAGATCCCTTGTGCCTTCCACCACTTAAGCACACAGTGAGAAGTCTCCAGCTATGAATCAGAAAGAGGGCCCTCACCAAAACATAACCATGCTGACACCTTAATCTTGGACTTCTCAGCCTTCAGAACTGTGAGAGATAAATTTCTGTTGTTTACAAGCTACCTGATCTGTGGTATCTTGTTACAGCAGCCCAAATAGACTAAGACACCTCCTCAATAATTGATATAACACATAGAGAGAAAATCAGTAAGGATGTAGTAGATTTGAATACTACTATCAACCAACTTGACCTGACTGACATTTATAGAACACTCCACCCAACGATATCAGAATACGTATTTTTCTCAAGCTCATATGAAACATTTACCAAGACTGACCATATTCTGAGCCATAAAATAAATCTCAACAAATTAAAAAAGATTCAAGTTATACAAAGTATGTTTTCTGACCACAATGTAATTAAAAAAGAAATCAATAACAGAAAAATCTTTGGAAAAATTCCAAATCATTGAAAACTAATTAAAACACTCCTAAATAACCCATAAATCAAAAAAGAAATAAAAAATGGAAATTAAAAAGATGCATTGATTGAAGTGAAACAACATATCAGATGCCACTAAATCAATACATAGAGGGAAATTTATAGCACTAAACCCTGATATTAAAAAATAAGGAAGGTTTCAAATCAATGAATCTCAGTTTCCACCTTAATAAACTAGAAAAAGAAGAGCAATTAAGAGAAAGTAAGCAGAAAAAAATGGTATAAGAAAAACCAAAGTAAAAACCAAAGAAATAGAAAACAGAAAAACAGAGAAAATCAATGAAACCAAAAGATAGTTTTTTGAGATCACTAAAGCCTATAGCCAGATGGATTAGGAAAAAAAAAAAAAAAGAAGAAACAATACAAATTACCAACATCAGAAATGAGGGAGGTGACATCACTACAGATTCTACAAATATTAAAAGAATAATAGAGAGAGATTATGAACAACTTTATGCTAAAATATTCAACAACTTAGATTAAATTAAGGAATTACTTGCAAGACAAATTACCAAATCTCATGCAAGAAGAAATAAATAATTTGAATGGTCTTATTTTCTATTAAATAAATTGATGTTGTAGTTAAAAACTTTCCCCAAAAGAAAATTCAAGGCTCAAGTGGCTTCACTGGTGAATGCTACCAAACATTTAAGGAAGAAATAATACCAATTCTACACAAACTCTTCCAAAAAATTGAAGAGGATGTAACACTTCCCAATTCATTCTATGAAGCTAGCATTACCCTGACACCACAACCAAAGACATTACAAGAAAATTATAGACAAATATCCTTCAGGAACACAGATGTAAAAATTCTAAAGAAAATTTTAGCAAATTGAATCCAACAATATATTTTAAAAAATACATAATGACCAAGTGGGGTTTCTTCCAGGAATGTAAGTTTGTTTAACATTTGAAAATAAATTAATGTAGTTCATTACAAACTAAACCAACTAAACAAACTAAAAAATATAAACCACATATAGAAATAGACGCAGCAATAAATGCAGAAAGGCATGACAAAATTTAACGTCCATTTCTGATAAAAACTCTCAGCAAACTAGAGATGGAGGAGAATATCCTCAACTTGACAAATGGGATCTATACAAAACCTATAGTTAATATCATACTTAATAGTGAAACACCAAATACCTTTCCCCTAAGATCAGGAACAAGACAAGGATTACACTGTCACCATTTCTATTCAGCATTGAACTAGAGGTTCTAGCCAGCGCAATCAAGCAAAAAGGAAAAAAGAAAAATATATAAAAGGCATCCATGTTGGAAAGTAAGCAGTAAAACTGCTTTACTTGCAGACAACATGATTGTCTATGTAGAAAATACTATAGAATTTGCAAAAAAAAAAAATTCTAGAACTAATAAACAAGTTTAACAAGGTGGCATAATATAAGATCAATATACAAAAATCAATTCAATTTCTATAAACTGGCAACAAACAGTCTGAAATTGAAATAAAAAATACACTATTAATAATAACACCAAAAATATGAAATAGGAATAAATCTGACAAAAGATATGAAAGATCTGTACACTGAAAACTACAGAATATTCCTAAAATGAAATTAAGATCCAAATAAATGTAGAGATATATCTTGTTCATGGATTAGAAGATTCAATGTTGTTGACATGTCAATTCTCCCTAAATTGATTCTTTAAATTAACTTAATGCCAATCAAAATCTCAGCAGACTGTAGAAACTGAAAGCTTAACTGTGAAATGAATGTCATTGTACTGACAGAACACAAAATACATAGTCCACCATGGAAATGCAAAGGACCTAGAATAGCCAAAACAACTGTGAAAAAGAAGAGCAAAGTTGGAAGGCTAATACTAGCTGATTTCAAGAACTATGACAAAGCTACAGTAATCAAAGCAGCAGGGTATTGACATAAGGGTGGCATATAGGTTAATGGAGCAGAATAGAGAGTCCAGAAATAAACCCACACATAAATAGAAAACTGATATTTGACAAAGGCACAAAAGCAATACAGTGGAGAAAGGAGAGCCTTTTCAACAAATGGTGAAGAACTGAATATCCATATGCCAAAAAATGAACTTGTATCCATATCTTGCACAATATATGAAAATTAATTCAAAATGAATCATAGACTGAAACATAAAACTATACAACTTCTAGAAAAAAACATAGAAAATCTTTCTTATCTTGGGTTAGGCAAAGATTTTTTAGCTACGACACCAAAAGCACAAAACATATAAGAAAAAACTAATAAATTGGACTTCATCAAAATTAAAAGTTCTTCTCTTCAAAAAACACAGTTAACAAAGCTAAACCACAGACTGGGAGAAAATTTTTGCAAAGCATGTATCTGATAAAAGGGCTCATATTCAGAATACATAAAGAATTCTCTTTTTTTCCAGTTTTTTTATTTTGGTAAAATACATATAACATAAAACTTACCATCCTAACCATTTTTAGGTGTACAGTTCAATGGTATTAAATACATTCACAATGTTGTGCTACCATCACCACCATCCATCTCCAGAACTCTTTTCATCTTGTAAAACTGAAACTCTATACCTATTAAACAAATACCTATTAACTTCCCACTTCTCCCTTGCTCTAGCCCCTGGCAACCACTGTTCTACTTTCTGTCTCTCTGATTTTGACTACTCTTAAGTTCTTCATATAAGTGGCATCATACAGTATTTGTCTTTTGGTGACTGGCTTAGTTCACTTACCATAACATCTTCAAGGTTTATCCATGTTGTAGCATATGTGTGAATTTCCTTCCTTTTAAAAGCTGAATAATATTCCATTACATGTTTACACCAAATTTTGCTTATCCATTCATCTGTCAATGAACTTGGGTTGCTTCCAAGTCTTAGCCATTGTGAATAATGCTGCTATGAAATATCTCTTTGAGACCCTGCTTTCACTTCTTTTGGGTGTACACCCAGAAGTGGAATTGCTAGATCATATGGTAACTCTTATTTTTAATTTGTTGAGGAACTGCCGTACTGTTTTTCACAGAAGCTGGACCATTTTACATTCCTACCAACAGTGCACAAAAGTTCCAATTTCTCTACATCCTTGTCAACACTGTTATTTTCTGGGTTTTTTTGAGAGTAGACATCCTAACGGGTGTGAGGTGGTATCTCACTGTAATTTTGATTTGCATTTCCCTAATGATTAGTGATGTTGAGCACCTTGTCACATGCTTATTGGCCATTGGTATATCTTCTTTGGAGAAATGTCTCCAAGTTCTTTGCCCATTTTTGAATCAGATTGTTTTGCTGTTGTTGAGTTTCTCTATATATTCTGGATTTACTCTCTTATCAGATAAAATATTTTCTCCCACTCTGTGGGTTGCCTTTTTACACCATTGATAGTGTCTTTCGATGCACAAAATTTAAAAATTTTCATCAAGTCCAAATTGTCTATTTTGCCTGTGCTTTTGGTGTCATATCTAAGAAATCATTGCCAAATCCAATGACATGAAGTTTTTCCCTATGTTTTCTTCTAAAAGTTTTATAGTTTTAGTTCTTACATTTGGGTCTTTGATCCATTTTGAATTCATTTTTGTATATGGTGTTAGGTAAGGGTCCACTTCATTCTTTTGCATGTGGATATCCAGTTTGCCTAGCACAATTGTTATTTCTATTTTGTTTGTGTGAACTCTTCAGAGTTTTCTACACATAAGATCATATCATCTGTAAAAAGAGATAATTTTACTTCTTCCTCTCTGATTTGAATGTCTTTTACTTCTTTTTCTTGCTTAATTGCTCTAGCTAGAACTCCCAGCACTATGTTGAATGGAAGTGGTGAAAGTGGACATCCTTGTCTTGTTCCTAATCTTAGAGAAAAAATTTTCAGTCTTAACTTCAATAATACACTAAAACTCTGCTTCTTTATAACTCTATCCTCACCCCTTTCAGTTGTTGATGTCACAAAATTACATCTTTATACACTGTGTGTCCCAAAACATAATCTAATAATTCTTTTCAATGCATTAGTCTCAAATTACATAGAAAACAATATGGATTTACAAACCAAAGTTGTAATACTAGCTTTTATAATTTTTTTAATGTATTACTCTCTTCAATCATGTAGAAAACAAAAAGTGGAGTTATAAACCATTGTTACAATAATACTAGCTTTTATAATTGCCCATGTATTTACCTTTACTGAGATCTTTATTTCTTTATATGGCTTCAAGTTACTGTCTAGTGTCCTTTCATTTCAACTTACAGTACTCCTTTTAGCATTTTTTGCAGGGCAGGTCTAATAGTAACAAAATCCCTCAGCTTTTGTTTATCTGGTAATGTTTTAATTGCTACCTCACTTTTGAAGGATGGTTTTGCTGGACACAGGATTCTTGGTTGACAGTTTTTTTTTTCTTTTAGCAAATTGACTACATCATCCCACTGCCTTACGGCATAGCCTTCAAAGTATCTGATGATACATCTGCTAATAATATTATTGAGGATCCCTTGAATGTGACATGTCACTTCTCTCTGGCTGCTTTCAAGATTCTCTGTCTTTGTCTTCTGAAAGTTTGATTATAATGTGTCTCAGTATGGGTCTCTTTGAATTCATCTTACTTGGAGTTAGCTGAGCTTCTTAGATGTTTATATTCATGTCTTTCATCAAATTTAGTACGTTTTCAGCCATTATTTCTTCAAATATTCTTTCTGCCCTTTTCTCTCTTTCTTCTCTGAGACTCCCACAACATATACGTTGTTCTGCTTGATGGTGCCCACAGGTCTCTCAGGCTCTGTTCACTTTTCTTCAATCTTTTTTCTTTCTATTCCTCAGACTTGATAATTTCCATTGTCCTATCTTCATTCACTGATTCTTTCTTATGCCTGCTCAAATCTGCCCTTGAATCCCTCTAGTGAATTTTTCATTTCAGTTATTGTACTTTTCAGCTCCAGAATTTCTTTTAGGTGCCTTTTTAGGTTTTTATCTCTTTACAGATATTTTCATTTTCATACATTGTTTTCTTGAGTTTCTCCACATCTTTCTTTTTTCTTTAAAGATCTTTAAGACAGGTGCTTTAAAAGTCTTTGTCTAGTAGATCTGCCATCTGGTCTCATTGAGGGACAGTTTCTGTTTTTTTTTTTTTTCTTTGAATGGGCCATATTTTCCTGTTTCTTTGTATGCCTTGTGATTCTTTTGTTGAAAAGTGGACATTTGAATCTAAAAATGCAGTAACTCTGGAAGTCAGATTCTCCCCCTTTCTCCAGGGTTTTCTATATTTTGTTTATTTATTTATTTACTTTTTATTATTGGAGGCAGTGTCTATGCTGAGGATCACAGGTCTTACCTAAGCCTGAGCCTTTCTCTGGGCATGCACAATGACTTTCTAATTTCCTCCATATATGCAGTTGCTTTTGAATGTCTTTAATGTATGGCTCCCAAAACAGGAAAAAAAGAAAACTGAAGGAGGAGAAGGGTGCTGGCCTTTTAAATTCCCTAGAAGTTACTTCAGCTGGAGGAGGAAGGGCTTGCAACAATGGGGGAGGTGCAATAACAATGGCCACCCACCTCTTTGTGTGCACCTCTGAGATCAGAAGCAGCAATTAGTGATCAGAGAACAAATTCCTGATATTTGGAGGGAACAGGGAACTCTGGCTCTCACAAGCTGCATGCAAGCTGCTCCTGGAACATGTGCACAGTCACCTGCCATGGGGCTGGTGAGGGGAGATGGGTAGCTGCTACTAGGCTGAGCTGAAATTTACCAAAATTAAATGTGATTCACTATCCAAGCCTTCCTCTGAAAGTTGCAAACCTTCAACAGACTCCAGAGTTCTAAAATAGTTACATCAGACAGATTCTGCCAGTGTTAATTGTTATCTAGGTAGGGAGACAGATTCCTAGTGCTTCCTATTCTTCCAACTTCCCAGAATCCTCCTATATAATATAGAGTTCTTAAAACTCAACAATAAGAAAACAAACAACTGAATTAAAATGTAGGCAATAGATCTAAGCAGACACTTCACATGCAAGTAAGTATATGAAAAGATGCTCAACATCATCGGTTATTAAGGAAATGCAAACTAAAATTACAATGAGATACTACTAAACACATAATAGAATGGCTAAAATAAAAATATCTTACAATTCTAAATGCTGTTGAGAATGTGGAACTGGAATTCTCATTTACTGTTAGTGGGCAGGCAAAATTGTACAGCCACTTTTTAAAACGTTTTGGCAGTTTTCTTTCAAGCACATGACCCAGCAATCCCATTCCTAAGTATTTATCCAAGAGAAATGAAAATTTATGTTCATACAAAATCCTATATACAAATTTTTATAGCAGCTGTATTAATAATCACCAAAACCTAGAAGACATCTTTCAACAGATGAATAGATAAACTATGGTACATCCAGAAAATGAAGTTCTACTCAGCAATAAAAAGGAACAAAATATTGATTCATGAAGCTACACTGCTAAGTGAAAGAAGCCAGATCTAAAAGGCTACATATTGTATGACTCCATTTATATACCATTCTGGAAAAGGCAAAACTATAGGCATGGAAAACAGATCAGTGGTTTCCAGAGCTTTGGATGGAGGGGAGAGTGTCTGACTATAAAGGGACCAAATAACTAAATGTTTAAGGTGATAAGATTATTTTGTATGGTACTGTGTTGGTGGATACATGACTATGCATTTGTCAAAACCCATAGAACCAAACACCACAAAGAGTGACCTTCACTGAAAACCAATTTTTTAAAAAATCAACCAGTATTTTGGAGAATCCCAGGATGGAATGCAGACTGTGATAAATGAATCTTAACTGAATTATAAATGTATGATATAACTTCACTGAAGGGGGTGGGGAAGAAAGCAGCTGACCTAAGTAACTACAGAAAATAGTGTCTGGGCTGGATACTGAAAGGCTAAAGACAAAAATTATTGTAATAAAAACGGTACTTCAATTGGTTGATAAATGTGTTTCTTACAGGAGTACAGGTTAGCAATTCTGAAACTACTTTACATATATACTAGAGGTGAATAAATAAATAAGAAAGCAAATTGTAGATTATGGAGCAATGTTTCTCACTGTCAGAGAAATAAGTTATAAATAAGCAAGGGGGGAAGCTTGAATGAAACCTGTATTGCTAGATTAGACAGAGATATGAGTATGAACTCATGTTTATTTTAACATACATATTACCAATAAATAGAACTGAAATAAATATAGATGGTGTGTGTGCAGGAAAGTAAAATCGCAGCAGGACTGAGTGGCTCAAACTTCGCACATTCCCAGAAGGGCCTGTTTTCATGACTAGCCTTTGGCTTACTCCTGGGAATTGAGCTCTTGGAATGTTCTAACTGATAAGAGTATTTTGCACGCTTGGAGCCTTGAACCCCTATACCAGTTTGTTTAGATAATTTGTGTAAACAATGTGATTTATGGTGAACACTTTTTTTCCTTCTGGGCATGTGGAACTTCAGAAAATGCATTGACTGTGTGCTTATGTGACTGACTTGCAACAAAAACTCTGGACTCCTAGGCTCAAGCAAGCTTCCCTAGTAAAGAACACTTTGAACATGAAGTCACAATTCAATGGTGGAGGAATCAAGTGCATCCTGAAAAACTCCGCTGAAGACAGACTCTTGGAAGCTTGCACCTGAATTCCTCCAGACTTCATGTAATGTGCTTTTTCCCTTTGCTAATTTTGCTTTGATTCCTTTTGATGTAATAAACCATGAATATAATGATTTTTGAGTCCCATGAGTCCTTCCAGCAAAACACTGAACCTGAGAGTGGTCATAGGGACCACCAACACAGTGTGTATACATGGGTTAGTATACATACATTTATAGCCTAGCTCTAAGCCTAAAAGCAGCAAGCACGCCCAGTAGCAACAAGATCTTGATTTGTAAATAAGTATCATTTGATTCTAGAGCCAGGCAGGGGAAAATACAAGATGAGCCTGGTGCATCATATAATCCCAGAAAGTAAGGAAGTACTTAAAAAAAAACATATGAGGATGGCGAGATGGGGGCATGTTAAAAGGACACAGGCTCCAAATGGCCAAAACCCGAACAATTTCAGCCACAAAATAATGATAGTGTTGATTATACACCAAAAAATAAAATAAATATTAATGAGGTCATATTGACGTAAATAAATAAGCAAACAAACAGAGAGATAGAAGGGACAAATCTTTAAAGAAGAATTTCAAGTAATCAATGCAGGAGAGATGAAGGAAATAGAAAATCACCATTAGAATATCACAGTATTAATTGTTGCAGGCAAGATCCATAGATGAATGCTATAATTAGTGGTCAAAAATTTAAGAAGAAATAGGATATGTGCATAGCCTTGAAACATCTACCCCAACATATTTATTAATAATTGTAGTGCTTTTTAAAATATGTCCACAAACTCTTTGATATTTCTCCCACCAAGAGGTGGAACTTAATTCCACTTCTTGAGTGTGTGCTGGATTTAGCGATTTGCTTTTATTGACTAGAATATAGAAAGAGAAAAATATTAACTTTACAGCAGAGAAATCTGACAGACATTACCTTAACCAAATATTCAAGGTTAACATCACCAATAATAAGTCATGTTGATATCATATGCCCCTAAAATGAAAGAACAGCACTTTACTTCTATAATATTATTCCCTCTAACTCATCATCCTAGTCTAATAATGAGAAAATGTATTAAAATATACCTGACAGGATTTTAATTTATGGAAATGACTAAGTGATGACAATGGAGAGGCAAATACCATTGAAAGAAGAATGTATTATTTACATTTCCCAAGAGAAGAGCGCACACCATGCCATGCAGGACCACATGGTGAAGCATCAATTTTGGTTAGGAGGCAGAAGCAAGAGCGAGGGGAAAGCATGGCCTAGAACCTTTATTGTGTTTTCTGGCAAGGCAGGGCAGAGGAAACAACCCAGGATTGGCTAGTTTGAATAAGGTCAACAGGCTCTGAGCTATAGGAGTGGTCTGGTACCCGGCCCTGGGTGATTTAAGGCAGGGGAAATATTGGCTTGGTGTGTGACTTAGATAAAGGAGGTGGCTGGGGTATGGACTGGGATTGGTTGGAGGGTTTGTAATATGACTTTCATGTGCCTGTGAATGCTGGATCACAGGGGAGATGCAAAGAAGTTTGGCTGTTAGTTTGGTCCTGTGATTAATGGATGCAAAATAGATGAACACAGAATCTATGAAAATACAGAACAGAAAACATCACATAAACTCATACTGAGGGACATTCTACAAAATACCTTGAGCAGTACTCTTCAAAACTATCTAAGATACAAAAAACGAGGAAACACTGAGAAACTGTTACATATTAGAGGAGACTAATGAAATAGAGTGATGTGGTTCTTGGAACAGAATTGGATCTTGGAACAGAAAAAAAACATCACTGGAAAAACTGGTGAAAGCCAAATAAAATTTCTACTTTAGTAATAATATTGTATTAATATTAATTTCTTAATGGCTATGTAAGATATAATCATTAGGGGATACTATGTGAAGGGTATATGGAAACTATTCTATCTTTGCAACACTTCTTTAAATCTAAAATTCATTCAAAATAAAAAGTTTAAATATAAAGAGGTAAAATAAAAAACTTTCCTTTGACTCCACATCTGACTCTACCCATTATTATACTTCTCTCCTCCTTTTCTCAGCAAAAATCTCTTGACAAAATTACCTAATCTTGAATGTTTTGTAACGTCTCTGTTGGTAGTTTTTTAAACACAGAAAAAAAATTCAAAAGATTTTAAAATAATTGTTCAATTTATTAAAATTACCAATTCAAAACCCTTAAGCTTTTTTCTCCTTAAGAATTTTTTATTTAGGTAAAATTTACATAGTGAAATGCACATCTTCACTTTACAATATGACGACTTTTGATAAATGCATACACCCAGGTAATACACACCTGTCTAGATATAGAACATTTTCATCACCCAGGAAAGTGCTCTCATGCCCCTTTCCTGTGTATACACCACCCCTTTCCCAGAGTAAATAATTTTTCCTATTTTTTTCTACCATAGATTTGTTTTGCCTATTCTGGAACATCATATAGAGCACATCACTGTATGAATTATTTTGTGTCTCACTTCTTCTATTTAGCATAATGTTCTGGCTTCTTTCACTCATCCATATTGCTGTGGTTATCAGTACATAGTTTGTTCCATTTTACTGCTTAGTAGTGTTCCATTTTATGAATACAACACAGTTTGTTTATCCAATAAAGATAAAAATTGATGGATATTTGGATTATTTCCAGTTTTTAGCTATTATGAGTGAAGGTTCTATAAACTTTCATGTACAAGCCTTTTTGTAGACATCTGATTTCATTTTTTTGCATAAATACCTAAAATTGGAATTGTTTTGTTTTATAAGAAATTGTCAAACATTTCCCAAAGTGGTTGTACCATTTTATAATCCCACCAGCAATGTAGAGGAGTTACACATCCTGACAAACATTTGGTCTTTTCAGTCTTTTAAATTTTAGTTATTCTAGTGGGTCTGTAGTTGGTCTTTTCAGACTTTTAAATTTTAGTTATTCTAGTGGGTCTGTAGTTGGTCTTTTCAGACTTTTAAATTTTAGTTATTCTAGTGGGTCTGTAGTGTAGTTTTTCACTGTGATTTTACATTTGCATTTCCCTAATAACTAGTGATATAAAGTACCTCATGCACTTACTAGGCATTCATATATTTTCCTTTGTGAAGTATCTGTTCAAGCCATTTGTCGATTTTTTATCGTTTGCATTTAAGTAGGATTCTTTTAATTAATAGGAATATGTCATTTGCCATGTATATTTTAATAGACCTTTTTTAACAAAAGTTTTTGATTTACAGAAAAATTGAGAATATGGTACAGAGAGCTTCCATATACTCCCTCACCTGGTTTCCCCTAATATTAACATCTTATATTAGTATGGTACATCTGTTATAATTAATGGACCAATATTGCCATATTATTGTAAACTGAAGTCTATAGTTTACTCAAATTTCCTGTTTTTTTTTTTTATTTTTTTATTTTTTTTTAACCTAAGGTATAATTTCTGTTCCAGAATCCTATCCAGGATACTACATTACATTTACTTGTCATGTCTCGTTGGGCTCCTCTTGGCTGTGATGGTTTCTCAAATCTCCTTTATTCTGAGGATCTTCACAATTTTGAGGAATACTAGTCAAGTGTTTTGTAGGACGTCCTTCTAACAGAATTTGTCTGATGTTTTGCTCATGATTAGACTGAGGATATGGGTTTTGGGGATGAAGACCACAGAGGTAAAGTACTGGTTTTTTTTTCACATCATATCAAAGGTTCATTTTATCAATATGGTTCCATCACTGTTGATAGTGACCTTGATCACCTGGCTGAGGTAGGTGTCAGGTTTCTCCACCGTAAAGTCATTCTTTTTTCCCCCTTTTCCATACTGTATTCTTTGGAAGGTAGTCACTATGCACAGCGGGGATTTGTGCTCCCCCTCTTTGAGCATGGAGCATCCACATAAATCATTTACAATTTTTCTGTAAGGGAAATTTGCCTCTTTTCCTCCGTTCACTTCTTTATTCAATCATCTATTTATATCATTACGGACTCATGATATTTATTTTACACTTTGGGTTATATTCCAATACTATTTCATTTGTTTTGTTGCTATTGACCTTGCTGATCACCTGGCTGATATAGTGTTGTCAGGTTTCTCCACTGTTACTTTTTTCTCCCTTTCCATAACCCTTTGGAGGAAAGTCACTATATGAAGCCCACACTTAAGGAGTGTTCCACTTCCTTATGGTTAGAATATTGACATAAATTATTTGGAATTCTTCTGTGTTGATAACTTACCCATTATTCCCTTGTTTATTAATTTAATCAATTGTTTATATCAGCAGGTACTCATGAATATTTATTTTGTACTTTGGGTCATTATCCAATATGACTTCAAGGTGTTCCAACTTTGGCCAGTGGAATCTCTTTCAATTGGTTCCTGTGTCTCTTTGACATAGTCCCATCAATGTAAGCTTTTCTTTTCATTTCCTTTTTTTTTTGGGGGGGGGGCATTTCCTTACATTCTGGCACTACAAGATGCTCTAGGCTTATCTTGTGTATTTCCTGCCCTAGTTGTAGAATCATACATTTCTCCAAGAAGCCCTAGTTCCTTTTATTGAAGAATGATATTAGAAACTAAGATCTGGGTACCAGATTTGCTCATGGCTACTGGGGTATCTCTGCTTCTAGGCCTCCTCAGCTGACAGAGCAGGGAAATATATGCATGTATATTAACCTGTATAATATACATATCTATAAATATTTCTGTATGTAACCATGTGTAGTTATACTAAGCTACACGAGTTCATACTGACATCTCTAACTCTTGTCGACCACTACATAGATCATTCTATCTCCTCCCTTTGTTTATCTGTAAATTCTCATTCCAACAGTGAGAAAACTGGCTCCTAGCCTATACCATCCATTTACTTCTGTTGTTTAATTCCAGAATACAAGTATAGCAGTATCAGAATTGTTAATCCATGTCCCCACGGGAAACACCTTTATCAACTAGAAGACACACTCACATGCAATTCCTTTTGCCTTTAGCCTTAGAAACTAAGGTTCACTGAGGCTGTTTTCCACATTGTAATAGAGTTATATTCTCTTGTCACACCTGCATTCCTTCCTGGATCCCCCAATCTCCTAAATGATTTTTTATCTTTTTTTTTTTTTTGGTGAGGAAGATTAGCCCTGAGCTAACTTCTGTTGCCAATCCTCCTCTTTTTCCGAGGAAGATTGGCCCTGGGCTAACATTCATGCCGATCTTCCTCTACTTTATATGTGGGACGCCTGCCACAGCATGGCTTGATAAGTGGTGTGTAGGTCCGCGCCCGGAATCCGATCCTGCAAACCCTGGGCCGCCAAAGCAGAGCGTGTGAACTTAACTACTATGCCACCAGGCTGGCCCCCTAAATGATTTCTTTTAATTGCATACATTAAGTTTCATTCTAGTGCTGTGAAGTTGTATGGGTTTTAACAAACGCATGTCACGTATCCACCACGACAATATCATACAGAATAGTTTCACAACCCTAAAAATATTCCCTGTCTTCAACTATTCAACTCTCCCTACTTCCCCCAAAACCCTGGCAACAACTGATTTTTCACTGACTCTATAGTTTTGCCTATTCCAGGAGGTCATATAATTGGAATAGTTTTCAGACTTGAGTCTTTCACTTAACAATATGCATCTAAGGCTTATCCATGTCTTTTTCATGGCTTGAGTGCTCATTCCTATTTATCACTGAATAATATTCCATTGTATGAATATACCACAGTTGGTTTATCCTTCATCTATTGAAAGGTATCTTGGCTACGTGTATTTTTTTCTTATTATTTTCTCCCAGACTGTAGCTTAACTACTCATTTTGACAAAATGTTTTATATTTGATGAAGTTTAACATATTTTTATTTTATGGTTATTGCTTTCTATGTCTTGCCTAAAAATTCTTTGTTTACTCCCAGGGTACAAAAATATTTTCCTATGTTTTCTTCTATAAGTTTTATTTTATGTTTATGTCTATGATCTATTTTCAATTAATTTTTATGTAGCATATGAGGTGGAGATTGAGGTTCGCTTTTTTTATTGATGTGAAATTCATATAACACAAAATTTGCCATTTTTAAATTGTACAAATCAGTGGTATTTGGTACACTTCACAATGTATGCAACAAGTACCTCTATTTATTTCTAATATTTTCATCACCCCAAAAGACATCTCTGTACCCATTAAGCAGTCCTTCCCTATTCCTCTCCTCTTTCCAGCACTGGCAATCATTAATCTGCTTTCTACCTCCATGGATTTTAATCTGGAAATTTCATCTAAGTGGAATCATAGAATATGTGACCTTTTATGTCCGGCTTCTTTCACATAGCATAATATTTTTGAGATTCACCCATGTTGTAGCATGTATCAGTACTTCATTCCTTTCTATGGTTGAGTAATATCCCACTGTAGGTATGTACCACATTTTTGTCCATGCATTTGTTAATAAGACATTTGGGTTGTTTACACCTTTACACTATTGAGAATAGTGCTACTTTGACAATTTGTGTACAAGGATTTGAGTACCTGTTTTCACTTCTTGTGGATATATCTAGGAGTACAACTGCTAGGTAATATGATAATTCTATATTTAACTTTTTGAGAAACTACCAAACTATTTTGCACAGAGGCTGCATTTTACATTCCCACAAGCATATACAAGGGTTCCAATTTCTCCATATCCTCACCAACACTTGCCCCTTTTTTTTTTTACAGCCATTCTAGTGGATGTGAAGTAGTACCTCATTGTGGTTTTGATTTGCATTTCCCTACTGACTAATGATGTTGAGTATCTTTTCATGTGCTTTTTGGACATTTTTATATTGTTTTTGGAGAAATGTCTATTCAAATCCTTTGCCCATTTAAAAAATGGACTGTCCTTCATTGTTTGAGTTCATTTTTTATTACTATAGCTTTATAAGTCTTGAAATCAGGTAGCGGGCATTCTCCAATCTTGTTCATCTTTTTATAAATTACTTTGGTTATTCTAGGTCCTTGGTATTTCCATGTAAATTTTATAATAAGTTTGTCATTTTATATACAAAAGCCTACTGGGATTTTGATTAGGATTGTATTTAATCTATGGAACAATTTAGGAAGTACTGACATCTTAACAATATTGTGTCTTCTGATCCATGAACATGGTATATTTCTTCAATTATTTAGGTCTTCTTTAGTTTATCTCCAGAATATTTTGTAGTTTTCAATATATAGGTGTTACACATTTAATTTATAAGTATTTAATTTTTTGGTGCTATTATAAATGGTTCCTTCTTTTGAAATATTTAATTTCCAATTGTTCATTGCTAACATAGAAATATAATTGCTTTTCCTGTTGGCCTTGTATCCTCACTTATTAATTCTAGTAAGGTCACTTGTTAATTCTAGTCCCCTTTTTTTGATTCCTTGAGATTTTCAACATAGATGATCACGACATCATTGATAAAGTAACTTTTGATCTTTATACCTTTTATTTCTTTTTTTCACTTTGTTGAACTGGATAGAATCTCCAATACAATGCTGAATAAAAGTGGTTACAATAGACATCCTTGTCTTGTTCCTGTTCTTAGAGGATATTGCAGACAGAATTCTAAAAATGTCCCCCAAGATTCCCATCCCCTGATTATTTAATCAAATACTAATCTAGGTACTGCTGCATAGGGACTCTGAAGATGGAATTAAGGTTACTAATCAGCTAACCTCAAATTAGGAAGATTATCCTATTGGGCCCAATGTAATTACATGAGACCTTAAAAGTAGAAGAGGAAGGCAGAAAAGTCAGTTAGAGAGATGCTGAAGAAGAGGAAGTAGCAGAGGAAAGATGATGAAGAAAGGAAGGCCAGAGAGATTCAAAGCATAAGAACTTGACCTGCTACTGCTTGTTTTGAAGATGGAAGAAGGGAGCCATGAGCCAAGGAACACAAGGGGCCTGTACAAATTGAGAACAATCTCCAACCGACAGCCAGCAAAGAAACAGGACCCCAGTATTACAACTGCATGGAACTAAATTCTGCCAACAATATGAATGAGCGTGGAAGTGGATTAATCCTTAGAGCCTCCAGAAAAAAACATAACCCTGCCAACACCTTGAATTTGGCCTGCTAAAATCCAGAGCAGAGAACAAAATGAGCCACACTGTGCACAGACTTATGTACAGAACTGTAGGATTTGAAAATGGGTGTTATTTTAGGGCACTGAATTTGTAGTAATTTGTTATGGCAACAATAGAAAAGAAATACAAAGAGAACACATTCAGTATTTTATTGTTGAGTATGATGTTAGCTGTTGGTTTTTTTTCATAGATGTCATTTATTGGGTTGAAGGAGTTCCTTTATAGCCATAGTTTTCTGTGAGTTTTTCTCAGGAATGGGTATTGAATTTTGTCAGATGCTTTTTCTGCATCTATTGAAATGATCAGATGATTTTTCAACATTTCTTTTTTACTACAGTGAATTATATTGATTTTTTCTATCTCTTTTTTATTAATATTTAGGAAAGTCATGATAACAAATGGAACTTTTCATATAAAGCATACAAAGAAATAGGTTTGCAAAAGGACCTTCAGTATAGTATGTCAAGGTTATTTCTGCTGAGTGAACAAGTATTGATCCTTACTTTCTATCTTTTTTTAAATAACAGCTTTAATGAGGTATAATTCACATACCCTAAAATTCTCCTTTTAAAATGTACAATTCAGTGATTTTTAGTATATTCAGAGTTGTGCAACATTTCAGTACATTTTCATCACCCAAAAAGAAACCTTGTACCCATTAGGAGTCACCTCTCATTCTCCCCTCCACCCAGGCCCTGGCAACCACAATCTACTGTCTGTTTCTATAGATTTGCCCATTCTAGACACTTCACATAAATGGAATCACTCAATATGCAGCCTTTTGTGACTGGGTTTTTTCATGTAGCATAATTCTTTAAGGCTCATCCATATTGTACTGTTTATATGTACTTCATTCCTTTTTTATTGCTGAATATTCCATTACATGGAATAGCACATTTTATCCATTCACCAACTAACTGATGAACACTTAGGTTGTTTCCACTTCTTTACTATGATGAATAATGCTGTTATGAACATTAGTGTATAAGTTTCTGAGGGAATGTACGGTTTCAATTCTCTTTGGTACGTAACTAAGTATAGAATTGCTAGGTCACATGCTGACTCTACGTTTAACATTTTGAGAAACTGTCAAACTGTTTTCCAAAGCAGCTGCATCGTTTTACAATCCCACCAGCAATGTATGAAGGTCCAATTTCTCCACATCCTTGCCGACAAATGTTATCGTCTGTGTTTTTTATTTAAGCCATCCTAGTAAGTGTAAAGTGGGATCTCATTGCAGTTTTGATATGCATTTCGCTAATAACTAATAATGTTGATAATCTTTTTATGTGCTTAATGACCATTTCTATATCTTCTTTGGAGAAATGTCTACTCAAATTCTTTGCCAATTATTAAAATTGGGTTATTTGTTTACTGTTAAGTTGTAAGAGTTCTTTACATATTCTGGATACAAATCCCTTATCAGATATATGATTTGTAAACATTTGCTCCCATTCCATGAGTTTTCTTTTCACTTTCTCAATGGTGTCCTTTGAAGTGCAAACATTTTTAATTTTGATGAAGTGCAATTTATCTATCTTTTTTCTTTTATCACTTGTGCTTTTGGTGCCATGTTTAAGAAACCATTGTCTAATTCAAGGTCATAAAGAACCATTTATTACTACATTGATTTTCAAATATTGAACAAACCTTCTTTTCTGAGGTGAATCCCTCTTGACTTCTTGATCATGATGTATTACCCTTTATTATATATATGGTGGATTCATCTTGCTAATACTTTGTTAAGAATTTTGGCATCTATTTTTACAAGGGATATTGGATTGTAATTTTCTTGCAATTGTCAGGAGCTGGAAACAGGGTTATGCTGGCCTCAAAAAATGTGTTGAGGAGTGTTCTCTATGTTCTAAAAGAGTTGGTATGAACTTGGTATTATTTATTCCTTAAAATTTTGATAGAATTCAGCAGAAAACATCGGGAGATTTCTTTCCAGGAAGGTTTTTTTTTGATAATGAGTTGAATTTTTAAAAATAAATATAGGGCTATTCTGATTTTCTGTTTCACCTTGTGTCCATTTTGGGATGTTGCATTTTTCAAAGATTTATCCATTTCATCTAATTTGTTAAAAATATTGCCATAAGTTGTTCATAATATTCCTGTATTACCCTTTTATTATGTGTAAGATCTATGGTGATATCCCTTCTTTCATTCCTGATATTGGTCATTTGTATATTCTCTTTTTTTTCTCTTTACCAGGCTAGCTGGAGTTTTATCAATTTAATTAATGTTTTCAATAACCGACATTCAACATTGGCTATTTTCTCTAATTTTTAAATACCTCATTGATCCTGCGCTTATATTTATTCTTTCCTTCTTTCTATTTACTCTAGATCATGGGTTTGCAAACTACAACCCACAGGACAAATTTAGCGCACCTCTTGTTTCTGTCAATAATATTTTATTGGAACACAGCCATGCTCACATTTTACATATTGTCTATGTCTGCTTTCAGGCTACAATGGTAGAGTTGAGTAGTTGCAACAGAGTGTATATGGCCCACAAAACCTAAAATACTTATTATGTGGACCTTTATAGGAAAAGTTTGCAGACCTCTGCTATAAGTTTACTTTGCCCTTCTTTCACCAGCTTCTTAAGGCGGAAATCTACACCATTGATCTAAAAATTTTATCCTTTTCTAGGGCCACCCCGGTGGTGCAGTGATTGAGTTTGCGCACTCCACTCTGGCAGCCTGGCGTTCACAGGTTCGGATCCCAGGCATGGACTTATGCACCTTTGTCAAGCCATGCTGTGGCAGGTGTCCCACATATAAAGTAGAGGAAGATGGGCACAGATGTTGGCCCACGGTCAATCTTCCTCAGCAAAAAGAGGAGAATTAGCAACAGAAGTTAGCTCAGAGCTAATCTTCCTCACCAAAAAATAAAATTTTTTTTTCCTTTTCTAAAATAAACATTTAAAGCTATCATTTTTCCTCTAAAGCTGTTTTAGCTGTAGTCTACAAATTTAGATATATTGTATCTTTGTTATTCAATTTAACGTATTTTCTCATTTTCTTTGTTTTTTTCTATTTGACCTACAGATTATTTACAAGTGTATCTTAATTTCTAAATATTCCCGGTTTTTAAATATATCTTATTGAGTTCCAATTTAATTCCATTAAGGTCAGCAAATGTTTTCTGAAAATTGACCCACCATATTTTGGATGATGATCAATGTGTACTTGAATTCAATATGTATTCTGCAGTTTTGGGGTTTGGTGCTGTAGAAATGTCCATCAGGTCTTATTAACGATCTTATTAAGCTATACTACATTCTTAATGATGTTGTATCTATTGTTTCATAAATTGCTGAGAGAGGTATTTAAAAATACCCAACTGTGATTCTGGACTTGTCTATGTCTTCATTTAGTTCTCTCAGTTTTTGCTTCACGCATACTTAAGCTCTATTATTAGGCATATACACACTTGGATTTTCCTAATGATTTGATTCTTTTATTATCATGAAATGTCTCTTTTCCTTGGCAATACTCTGTCTTGAGGTCTACTTTATCTGACATCAATATGGCCACTCTAATATTTTAACACTTACTGTTTGAATGGTATCTATTTTTTCATCCCTTTACTTTCAACCTATGTGTGTCTTTATTTTTAAAATGTTTCCTGTAGATGGCATATAGTTAGGTATTGTGAGATTCTCTAGTCTGTCAATCTCTGCCTTTTAATTGGAATGTTTAATCCATTTACATTTAATGTAATTATTGATATGGTTAAATTTAGGTATATCTCTTTGCTATTTTTTTTCTATTTGCCCCATATGATTCTTTTAAAATTGATAGTATATTTTTAATCTAACATATTTAAAATACCATTTCAACATATAATCAATATATGAAATTATTAATGAGATATTTTACATTCTTTTTTTCAACTTTATTGAAGTATAATTGAAAAATAAAATTGTAGGAAAATTAAATTGTACATCATGATGATTTGACATACATAAACACTGTGAAAGGATTCCTCCCATCTAGGTAATTAACACATCCATCATGTTGTATATTTATCTTTTTTTTTTTTTGGTGAGAACATTTAAGTTCTACTCTCTTATACAATACAGTGTTATCAACTATAGTCACTATGTTATACATTAAATTCTTAGACCTTATTCATCTTATAGCTGAGAGTTTGTGCCCTTTTACCAACTTCTCCCTATCTCCCCCAACCCTCAGCTCCTGGAAACAATTTTCTACTCTCAGTTTCTATGAGTTTTACTTTTTTTTAAGATTCCACATACAATGGAATTTAAATGCAGTATTTATCTTTCTCTCTCTGGCTTATTTCACTTAGCATGATACCCTCAAGGTCCATCTGTGTGTCACAAAAGGCAGGATTTCCTTCTCTCTTGTGGCTGAATAATATTCCTGTGTGTGTGTGTGTGTGTATCTTCAATATCTTATTTTCATTCCCTTGAATATATACCCAAAAGTGGAATTGCTGGATCATATGGTAGTTCTATTTTTAATTTTTGGGGGAACCTCCATGCTGTTTTCCACAGCAGCTGCACCATTTTACATTCCCAAGAACAGTGCACAAGGCTTGCCTTTTCTTCACATCCTTGCCAACACTTGTTATTTCTTGTCTTTTTGAAGATAGTCATTGTAACAGGTGTGAGTTGATATCTCACTGTGACTTTGATTTGCATTTCCCTAAAGATTAGTGCTGTTGAGCTCCTTTTCACGTACCTGTTGGTCATTTGTATATCTTCTTTGAAAATATGTCTATCCAGTTCCATTTTTTAATCAGATTGTTTTTTTTTTGTTATTGAATTGTATGAATTCTTTATATATTTTGGATATTAATCCCTTATCAGATGTATGACTTGCAAATATTTTCTCCCATTCCACAGGTTGCCTTTTCATTTTGTTGATGGTTTCCTTTGCTGTGCAGAAGCTTTTAAGTATGATGTAGTCCCAATTGTTCATTTTTGCTTTTGTTGCCTTTGCTTTTAGTGAAAAATCCAAAAATTCATTGCCAAGACCAATGTCAAGGAGCTTATCCAGTATGTTTTCTTCTAGGAGTTTTACAGTTTCAGGTCTTATGTTCAAGTCTTTAATCCACTTTGATTTGATTTTTGTGCACAGTGTAAGATAGGGGTCCAGTTTCATTCTTTTGCATGTGGCTAGTCAGTTTTCCCAACACCATTTATTGAAGAGACTATCTTTTCCCCGTTGTATATTCTTGGCTTCATTGTTGTAAATTAATTGGTCATACAGGAACAGGTTTATGTCTAGGCTCCTTTTCTAGTCCATTGATCTATGTGTCTGTTTTTATGCCAATACCACACTGATTTGACTCCTATAGCTTTGTAATATAGTTTGAAATCAGGGAGTGTGATGCTTCCAGCTTTGCTCTTTTTCAAGATTCTTTGGCTATTTGGGGTCTTTTGTGGTTCCATACAAATTTTAAGATTTACTATTTATGTGAAAAATGCCATTGGAATTTTAATAGGGATTTGAGTACTTTGGACATTTTAACAATATTAATTCTTTCAATCCACAAGCACAGAATATCTTTCCATTTCTTTGTGTTTTCTTCAATTTCTTTCATCAAAGTCTTAGGTTTTACAGCGTACAAGTCTTTCACCTCCTCGGTTAAACTTATTCATAGGTATTTCATTCTTTTTGAAGCAATTGTAGAAGGGATTATTTTCTTCTTTTTTTTTTCCCTTGTCCCCCCATTCACAATACAGACCAGGCAAAGGGCCTGGGCTGAGGTATATATGGTGTGGGTTTACTCTGCCTCCTCTTTCTATACAGTCAGTGTAAGAACACAGCCTGTGGTAAGCACCAGGAGGCCAGGGATTATTTTCTTCTCTCTCTCTTCCTTTTTTTTTTGTGAGGAAGATCAGCCCTGAGCTAACATCCATGCTAATCCTCCTCTTTTTGCCGAGGAAGACCGGCTCTGAGCTAACATCTATTGCCAATCCTCCTCCTTTTTTTCCCCAAAGCCCCAGTAGATAGCTGTATGTCATAGCTGCAGATCCCTCCAGTTGCTGTATGTGGGATGCGGCCTCAGCATGGCCGGAGAAGCGGTGCATCGGTGTGCGCCCGGAATCCGAACCTGGCCCGCCAGTAGCAGAGCACACGCACTTAACCGCTGAGCCATGGGGCCAGCCCTTCTTTTCTCTTTCTGATAGCTCATTGTTAGTGTATAGAAACACAACTATTTTTATATTCTGATTTTATATCCTGCAACTTTACTGCATTAGTTTATTAGTTCCAACAGTTTTTTTGGTGGAGTCTTTAGGGTTTTCTGTATGTAATATAATATCACCGGCAAATAGAGAAAATTTTACTTCTTCTTTTCCAATTTGGATGCCTTTTATTTCTTTTTCTTGCCTAATTTCTACGGTTAGGTCTTCCAGTACTATGTTGAATAAAAATGGTGAAAGTGGGCATCCTTGTCTTGTTGAAAAGCTTGTCTCTTGAAAATCTTGCTGCTTTTCACCATTGAGTGTGATGTTAACTATGGGCTTGTCATTTATGGCCTTTATTACATTGAGGTACAGTTCCTCTATACACAGTTTGTTGAGAATTTTTATCCTGGATGGATGTTGAATTTTTTTTTCTTTTTTCTCCCCAAAGCCCCAGAGCATAGTTGCATATCATAGTTGTAGAGTTGTAGTTCTTCTATATGGGAGGCCGCCTCAGCACGGGTTGATGAGTGGTGAGTAGGTCCATGTCCAGGATCCAAACTGGCGAACCCCGGGCTGCCGAAGCAGAATGCGCAAACTTAACCGCTATGCACTGGGCCAGCCCTGGATGTTGAATTTTGTCAAATGCTTTTTCTGTATCTATTGAGATGACCATATAATTTTTATCCTTCATTTTGTTAATGTGGTGTATCACATTGATTGCTTTGCAGATGTTGAACCACCCTTGCATCCCTGGAATAAATCCCACTTGATCGTGGTGTTTTATCCTTTTAATGTACTTTTGAGTTCAATTTGCCAATATTTTGTTGAGGATTTTTGCATATATGTTCATCAGGGATATTGACCTGTAATTTTTCTTGTACAGTCCTTCTCTGCTTTTCGTATCAGGGTATTGCTGGCCTTGGAAAATGAGTTTAGAAGTGATCCTTCATGAGAGCTGCTGGCTGCAGGACACGCCAGCCACCCGGGCCTGGAGCCGCCAGCAGACCCTGGAGAGCCCCCGAGCCGCAGGGCTGTGACAGCGCCCAGCGGGCCTGGCTGCTCCAAGGGGGACCTGGGCAACATCCCCTGGGGCCTCACGCATGCTGCCCAGCGGAAGGGAAGGTGGGTGGCCTCAGTGCAGAGCCACCGCTGCCCATGTGGGCAGACAGGTGTTTTTTTAAAAGACAAAGCCACCTGCCGCCATCTCTGCACTTGTTTATTCTTTATTAACAGTTTGTTGTCATCACTCTTACTTTCACATTACAATTCCACGTTTTGTCAAAGTCTTTTTCAATTCTAATTTCGGTAAAATAAATAGAGATAAATGAACCTTTAAAAAAAAAAAAAAAGAAGTGATCCTTCTTCTTCAATCTTTTTGGAAAAGTTTGAGAAGGACTGGTATTAATTCTTCCTTAAATGTTTGGTAGAATTCACCAGTGAAGCCATCTGGTCCTGGACTTTTCTTTGTTGGGAGGTTTTGATTACTGATTCAGTTTCCTTACTAGTAACTGGTCTGTTCAGATTTTCTATTTTTCATGATTCCATCTTGGTAGGTTGTAGGTTTCTATGAATTTATTCATTTCCTCTCAGTTGTCCAATTGGTTGGCATATAATTGTTCACAGTACTCTCTTATGATTCTATGTATTTCTGTGGTATCAGTTGTAATGTCTCTCCTTTCATTTATAATTTTATTTGAGTCCTTTCTCTTTTTTCTTGGCAGGTCTAGCTAAAGGTTTGTCTATTTTGTTTATCTTTTTTAAAAACCAGCTCTCAGTCTTATTGATCTTTTCTATTGTCTTTCTAGTCTCTATTTCATTTATTTTCACTCTGATCTTTGTTATTTCCTTTCTTCTATTAACTTTAGGCATAGTTTGTTCTTATTTTTCTAGTTCCTTGAGATGTAAAGTTAGGTTGTTTTTTTGAGATCTTTATTTTTTCCTAATGTAGGCATTTATTGGTGTAAATTTCCCTTTAAGAACTACTTTTGTGGCATCCCATGAGTTTGGGTATGTTGTGTTTCCATTTGCATTTGTCTCAAGATATTTTTTGATTTCTCTTCTGATTTCTTCTTGATCCATTGGCTGTTTAATAGCATGTTGTTTAATCTCCACATAATGAGAATTTTCCAGTTTTCTTCATATAATTGATATCTCATTTTTATACCATTATGGTCAGAAAAGATGCTTGATATGATTTCAATCTTCTTAAATTTATTAAGACTTTTTTGTCGCCTAACATATGATCTATCCTGGGGAATGTTCCATGTGTGCTTGAGAAGAATGTGTTTGCTGTTGCTGTTGGTTGGTTGGAATGTAAATGTATGTTAAGTCCATCTGGTCTAACGTATAGTTTAAGTCCAATGCTTCCTCATTGATTTTCTGTCTGGATGATCTATCCATTGTTGAAAGTAGGGTATCAAAGTCCTCTACTATTACTGTAGTGCTATAGATCTGTTAATATTTGCTTTATATATTTATGTGCTCCTATGTGGGGTGCATAACTATTTACAAATATTATATCCTCTTACTGGATTAACCCCTATATCATTATATGAACTTCTTTGTCTATTACAGTCTCTGTCTTAAAGTCTATATTGTCTGAAATAAGTATGGCTATTCCAGCTTTCTTTTGTTTTCCACTTGCATAGAATATCTTTTTCCATCCCTTTACTTTCAGTCTATGTGTCTCCTTAAAGCCAAAGTCAGTCTCTTGCTTTAACTTTAATCATCATCTATATACTGATGATTCACAAATGTCTATCTCTATTTAAGATATATCTGTCTCCCTTAGGAATCTTAAACATGATTTGCCCAAAGTGAACTCAACTTTCCCTAGAAAGTTACTTTTTCTCTTATATTTTCTATCTCAATGAATGGTACCACCACCCTCCCAGTTCTTAATTTGACTCTTTCCTATTCTTCACACCCTGTGTCTCCCTTCCCATTTTGACCCCCAACATTTACTTAATTATGATATTCTTTCCATTTGCCCTTATAATTCTCTTGAATCTATTTTCTCTATGTTCTTATAGTCACCACCTTTGTTGACCAATGTAACTATTTCTTCCTAATTGGTTTCCTATTGCCAATATTTTCTCCCTAAAAAAATCTCCATATCATAAAAGAACGGTCTTTCTAAATAAAAAATATCTTCTTGTCATTTTCTTAAATGTATTGTCTCAGTCTTTCTCTATTGCCCTTGGGAGAAGATCCAAATTCACCCATCTGCTTTTATAGTATGCACCAATCACACTAAACCATTTGCAGTCCAGGATGATGCCACAATTCTGTCACCTATAGGCCTTTATACCTCCAATCCCTTTGCCTAAAATGTCTTTTCCAAACCCCTCCTTGTTGCTAACTTCTACTCATTTTTCAGATGTCAAATTAAGATATCATCCCCAGAGAAGCAGTCTCAAAATCTTCTAGACCTGTGGTGTCTAATATGATAGCCACCAGTCACACACAGCTGTTAAACACTTGAAACGTGGCTACTCTGGATTGAGGTGTACCGTACACCAGATTTTGAAGGCTTACTATAAAAAAAGTAAAATCATCTTATTAATAATTTTTATATTGGTTACATGTGAAATAATATTTCACATGTATTGGGTTAAATAAAATATATTATTGAAATTAATTTCATATTTTTTAACTTTTTTATGTGGCTATAAGAAAACTCAAAATTACATGTGGCTTGCCTTATATTTCAACTGGACAACACCTAGACTAGATGAAGAGGAGCTCCTTTTTTCAGCACTCTGTAGTTATTTCTTTAGTAGCACTTACTATATCTGTTAAAATTGCTAGATTGTATCCTGCACCAGACTGCAAGCACCTAATGAACAAGGGGCTATCTTGGTCAACATGGTAATTCCAGTGTTAAGGACACTAAAACAAAAACAGTCAACTCTCATCTTTCATGGATTTCATATTTGTGAATTTGCCTACTAGCTAAATTTACTTATAACCCTAAAATCAATACTCGAGAAGTTTTTGCAGTCATTTATGGACTTGAGTCATGCAACACACATTTTCCTAGCTGAGGTCAAACAAGGTGATGCTCTCCCTTCTTGTTTCAGCTGTCAAACTGTAAACAAGTGGCTTTTTTCACAGTCTATTAGTGCCACTTTTTCACATTTTTGTGACTTTTGTAGGTTACTTGGCAATTTAAAATGTCACCTAAGCATAGTGCTTAAGCACTGCCTAATATTTCTAAGCACAGTAAGGCTGTGATGTGCCTTTTAGAGAAGATACATGTGTTAGATAAGCTTCCTTTGGACATGAATTACAGTGCTGTTGGCTATGAGTTAAGTGCTAACGAATCAATGTATATTAAGTAAGGTGTCTTTAAGCAGAAACGCACATAAAACAAGATTATTAGTGGTCAGTTGATGAAAATGTTGTGACCAGAGGCTCAAAGGAACCTAACTCTGTATTTCCACTAGGAGCAATGGTTCAGTATTTGCTGATTCAGTGTCCCAGCAACTTCACTAGAATCTACTGTATTTGTTGAATAAACAAAGCCAGATCCAAATCTTATGTGAATGCAGTATACAGTGGTAGTTAAAGCAGTGACTGTGGAGCCAAACTGCCTAGAGTTCAATATTGGCTCTCTGACTTGCTAGCTGTGTGATTTGGGGCAAATTACTTAACTTTTCTCTGCCTTTTTACACAACTAAAAATGTAGATAAAAGTCCAGGGGCTGGGTGTGGAGGGAGGGGACTAACCACAAAGAGGCACCAGGAAACTTTTGGAATGAGGGAAATATTCTATATCTTGATTATAGTGGTAGTTACATAGCTGCCTAAGTTTTTTAAAAGTCATAGAACTAAAAAGGGTAAATTTTACCTTGTATAAATTACACCTTAATAAACTTGAGGTTAAAAAAACAGTAACAATGACAATAAAGGAATAACTCACATAGAACATTTAATGCACTACGTGCTTACATAAATACTCTTTAAATATTAGCAATCATTCTAATAACAACAGATAGGGAAAGGTTAGGTGGTGTAAGGAAAAGCAGAGCAGACTCATGAACCAGGGTTCTAATCTGGCTCTTTCATATCTATCAGCTAGGCTGAGCTCAGTTTATGGGAGTTCACTTGCTACTGTAAAGGTTAAATTAGACGTGCAAAATATCTGTGTAAACTGTAGAGCCACAAAGGAATGTGAGAAATGGGACTGTCCACGAGACAGCAATACAAAAGTAGAGGGCCACATAAACTGGGGTGTGGAGGTCACCTCTCCAAGGTAGGAGCATGTGGTGAGCTGTAAAAAGGAACTGTGAAAAGGGGAGCACATCTCTTTTAAGAACCTTGGTGGTTAATCCTATTCAAGCCTCTATTGGCTCCAAGTCGATCTGGAGGGCAACCCAACCTCTCTAATGAGGTATGAACATACCTCAGACTGGAGAAAGCCAATGCCAGGAGGAAAGAAGAGCTGAGTTCAGCAGAACACCTTTCTGGACCGGACAATGCGGTAGGAGTCAGACACCCATTCGCCTCCACAGCTCCATCACAGCCTCTGGCGTCAAGAAGAGTGAGTTAGGTCATTTCACTGCTGCTTTTTAGTTCGCTTGTATCTCAGGAGTGCCCACCCCTGAGAAGTGGTGGGAGGGGCACCCAGTGGCAGTCACCGCCAGAATCTCATCATGGGTGGCTAGGGACGTCGCAGAGCCCGCAGTGCGGGGGCGGATAATAAAATACTGCGCTTGGGCTCTTCCTTGAGGAACAAGCAGGGGTTTGACCACCAAAGAAGGCTGCAAGCTGGGCCAGGAGTTCGAACCCAAAGTTCCCTGCGCAGCCACGCGGGACACAGTTGAATTCGCACGCCTCTTGAGTTTTGACAAGTCACGTGACAACTGCCACGCACCTGAGGGCAGGGGCCACGGACCTTGTGGCCTGGTTCCCGTTCACTTCGACTGGGACCTGAAGGGAACAAATCTAAAACTTTGAGGGAGCAAGTTTCCTTGCCGACGAGTTTACCCTCAATAACCAGACTCCAGAAAGCGCTCTTCACGCCGGAAGTGCACTAATCCGCAGCACGTGGGGTTGCCAGGGCGCTCTTCACGTGACTGGGCGGGGCCTCGGGAACCTCGTAGCCAATGGTAGCCCTAGAGGGCGGTGCCTGTGACGCGCCGGGACCTATCCCGGAAGTGGGGCTGAGGTGGGGGCGGGAAAGGGCGGGGAAGCCGGGGTGTGGAAAGTGTGGCGGCCCCGCCCCGTCTCTGGGAAGTGCCGGGGCCGCCACCGCCGCCGCCTCCGCAGCTGTAGGAAACCGGCGCGGGTGCGCAGGGGAAAGGCGCTCTTTCCCTGCTGAAAGGTGAGGACGTGGGGAAAAGCTAATGGGACTGGAGCGAGGAAGAGCCGGGCAAGGCGGCCGGAGCTGAGTCCTGAACGAGAGAAGGAGAAAGGATGGATGGGGGAACGCAGGCGAGCGCGGGACCCGCCAGGGCTCAGGCCCGTGCGGGGCCGCGCCGGGCCGGGGATGCCGGCCGGACAGGGGGCGCCTGAGAGGCCGGGGCTACGGCGCCGCAGGCCGGGGGGCGGAGTGTGCACCCGTTATCCGAGGGCCAGGTGCTGCTGGCCGGGTCCTGTTAGCCCCATCCTTCGCGGGGACGTGCGGCCTGGGCTGGGTCCCCCGCAGTGGGGATCAGGGCGGCGGCGGAGGGCCGGGAGGCGCGGCGCGGCGCGGCGCGGGAAGGTCGCCGGCTTCTCCTGTGGTGGGACGATGGGGGCCAGGATTTGCTGTCCCCAGCGCGGGTGAGCCCCAAGGGCACCCGCCTATTCCCCACCCCCAGCGAGCTCCTCTGCGGCTACCCTCCCCACCTCCCCACCAATGGAAGGAAAAGTTTGTAGAGGCCGGAGTTAGAAAGTGCCCACTATTCTTGGGTGGGTGTTCTATAAATGCAAAAATTATAGCTTGGTACGTAACCTGTCCGAAATGAGGTGTTTCCCCGCCTGCGTGCCCGTTGTTAAAAAGCAAACACAAACTTTTTGCGTAGTTCCCTTGGAAAAGCTACCATCTCCCCAGCCCACCATGGCGGATGAAATTGATTTCACTTCTGGAGATGCTGGGGCTTCCAGCACTTACCCTATGCAGTGCTCAGCCCTGCGCAAAAACGGATTCGTGGTGCTCAAAGGACGACCATGCAAAATAGTGGAGATGTCAACTTCCAAAACTGGAAAGCACGGTCATGCCAAGGTAAGTGCCCTTCCAGGTCTGGCTTTGCGTTGAGGTTTTACAAAGCACGAGATTTCTATACTTGTAACTTTGTAATAAGCACATTTTTTTTTCTTCCCGCACTTTCTGGGCGATCAATTATTACTTCGAATGCTGAAAGGTAGCATTTTCTTCCTGGGCCCTAATAATTTTTCATTAATTATAGCTGAAACTTTCCTGAATCCTAGTGACTTAGAAGATCTATTCAATTTACAGATGAGAAAACCTGTTCTAACATAATTGTAAGGAACCTAGCTTCATTTTTCATATGCATTCTTGTAATTGAATTACTGGACTACATATGATATTGGGTCTTGATATGTCGTGATACTGTTTAGTTGTTCATTGCTTCTCAGTTCTGTGACCACTGCATTTTTTTTTAAGAAGTAAAATTAGATGACCTTGGAACGAGAAAGAATCTGTCATAATCAGCGGTTGGTATTATGCTCTTGTGTATGTAATGAGTGATATACTTGGCAAAGACTAAACAGGTTTCCTGTTCTCCCTTCTCTGTTAGGTTCACCTTGTTGGAATTGATATTTTCACGGGCAAAAAATATGAAGATATTTGCCCTTCTACTCACAACATGGATGTCCCAAATATTAAGAGAAATGATTATCAAGTAAGTACTAATTTCCTTTGGAATGCTGCTTGTTTCTTAAAGGTGCAAATACATTCTACCAATTGTCATTTAACAAAACCGAGGAGTAGTTTTGTAGGTTTTTCTAACCTATTGTTAGGCACCACTTAGCTTAGAAATTAGAGAAATAGATAGTGATTTTTAACACTTTTTCCTTGTTCAAGGATTATTGCTAGTTTGCTATTTTTTAGCATTCTTGCATTTTTAAGAAGTTTAACACTTCTTATTGTTTCTCAGACCAAATGACTGCATATCATGACTAAGTCCAATGTTTAGTAAAATTACTATTCTTTGTTGTAAAATATTTCAAAATTTAGATAACTATCTCCTGGATGTTTCATTTCTGTTGACTTAGTAGACCTAAGACTTCCAAGAAATTATTAGAATTCATGTCCTGTCAACCAAGTTTGTATATTAGTGAATGTGAGTCAGAATTTGGTATTCTTAAATAGGGAAATAAGTTGAAAGCCGTAAATATAAAGGATAAAGTACATGGTCACTGAATATGGTGAAGAAAATAAAAAACTATGTAATTGTTTTATTTATATTCAGTGACCATGCTGTGACCTTTCATTAAATTACAGGTATAAACTTCAAGTTTTAGTTCTAATTGTACATTTGGCTAGGTCATGTTTAATGATAGCGTTTTGTCGTTTGGAGTATTGATGGTAACCAAGCCATTGACCTCATAGAATGTGGGAGCTCAGATTAATCATAACTAAAGTCTTTCTTGAAAGTCTTCAACTTCTGTATCAAGCATACTATATGTAGAATTCTTTTCTGTTCATTTTACAGTGAAAATACAAGTGTGATACTTAGATTTGTTTTATCCAGTTTAAACTGATTTCTTTCTATACCTTTTATAGTATTGTATGATTTTTAGAGACTGTTAGCATCAACTACAATTACCCACTGATTTCCTTTTACTCTTTGTCCACATGTAAATGTTTTTTTATGTAGTTTTAATCTAGTAAGCAATTTTATATTTTCACTTTACGACTTATAAATATTTTCTAGGTTGCTTTGAAGTCTTTGTAGAAATCTGAATTATCTTAGTATGAGAAGAGCAAGTGTTTTTTTTAGTCAGCAGATCTGGGTTTGGATCTAGTTCTGCCACTTTCTAGCTGGATGACCTTGGATAAATTATGCAACCCTCTGAGCCTCAGTCTTCCCATCTAAAAAGGAGGGATACGGGCTGGTGCTGTGGCATAGTAGTTAAGTTCACATGCTCTGCTTTGGCTGCCTGGGTTCGCAGGTTCAGATCCTAGGCTCGGACCCATGCACCGCTTATCAGGCCATGCTGTGGCAGGCGTCCCACATATAAAGTAGAGAAAGATGGGCGTGGATGTTAGCCCAGGGCCAATCTTCCTCAGCAAAAAGAGGAGGATTGGCAAGAGATGTTAGCTCAGGGCTAATCTTGCTCACACACTTACAAAATAAATAAATAAAAAGGAGGGATATTGTGAGGATTAAATGAGAAAATGTACCCCATAATTACTTCATAAGTAGATAATATACCAAAAAGTAATTCTTTTCTGGTCCCCCTTTTCCTATATAAAAATTCCACTTAATCATTCCATTATTCTTAGAGCACCTAATTTAAACAGGGCCAACAGTGAGAGCTCAATAAACATTTGTTAAATGCATATGTGATTATTCACTGAGGTAAGGATAGTGCAGCAGACTGAGGCTAAGCATAGAATTTTCTTTTGCCAAAATGGATTTCTGTTTTCATCCTTAACGTGTGAATGCTTTGAATATTCAATATTCATTATATTCATTAATATGCATTCAAATACAGAATGCTCTTTGGCTTTGAGTGTTTCAGAAAGATGGTATCAGTAGTTCAGATAATTACTACTGTGATCAAATTAGCCAGTTATTGATTGGAGCTCAAGATTTGGCATAAAGAAAAAATCTGGTTCAGGTTTTATTTGGGGATATAGCAGGGCCCAGACTAGGGTGAGGAGAATGAGGTGAGTAAGGCCCTTGCCTCGAGCACAGAATTTTAAATAAAGACAGGACCAGTAACAATGACAAGCCACATAGGAACCTAATGCAAAAAGAAAAATCAGTAATTCTGATCCTGTCTTCATTTAAAATTTTGAGATTCTGCTCATTATGGAATTTTTGCATTAATTTTAATTTTTAAAAATATTGCATTAAAGTATTTATCTGATCACTGAGGATTTTTTTGGTGCCACCTTAAATTTTGCACCCAAGGTAAGTGCCTCACTTGCCTCACCCTAGTCCCAGTCTTTGGTATGTAGTCTGTACTGCAGGGTGGATAAGAGAATGACTCAAGCCGGACAGTCTGGGTCCAAATCCTTGCTTTGGCACTTACTAACTGTGTGACCCTAACCTCTCATCTTCCTTTCTTTATTTGTAAAATGGGGGTAAGAATAATAACTCCTCATGGGATCATTTGTGAGGTTTAGTTAGTTAATACTTAGTGCCTTTCAGAGTAAGTACTCAGTGATCACATCACTTCATAATCAAGCCACCATAGAATGCTTATTTCTATTCATTTAGAAAAATTAGTTCTGTGAGCCTTTCCACTTATGTTTATTGTGCTTTGGTGGTCTTCACTCACCTCTCCAAGGACCTTGATTAAATTCCTACTTTTCTTCATATTTGGCTACATGTACTCCTTTGTATTTGCTGAATTCAGTATTTGAAGTGCCAGTTTGGCAGTCAGCTAAAGTGAAATATATATATATCTATGCATTATAATAATTAAAAAGTAAATATCTGTTTAGGAAAAGAAATGTATTAGTATTTATAATTTTAATTTTATGTATTTTAAAATAGGTTCAGAATGAAAGAAAAATTGTCTCCTCACTTCCGTTGCAAAATGTAGCTTGGATTAGAATTGCTAATTTCCATTATTTTTCCAAAAAGTAGTTACGGTTGTCTGGGGCTCAGTGATAGTTTAAAATACAAATACGTTTAGACACCTTTGGGAATCCCTAAATTCTTAAATATAGAAACACATGTTCAGACTCTGATACTCGCTTGAATCATATTTCTTTAGAAAGTTCTGTGTTCCTGTGCACCATACGACAGGTTAAATGCCTTTTCTGCATTCACTAAAGTTTTATCTGTCATTTGGAGACACTTTTTCAGAAGGAAAACTAATTACCACAGGACACATTAAAGTATATATTGTAGACCTTTGGATTATTGGTGAATTGCTAAAACCATGACTATTAAATCCCAGTATATTCTTCAAATAAGTGGTATGCTTTTCGGATATTGGAATATGTGAGTTGAATTTTGTTGTTGCAACTTATAACAACAAAGAAAATAATGATGCTATGAATTCCTTGAGCTTAAAGTCTTTTTATAATTTTTACCTGTTCTGTGGAATCTTTGTGTTCCCTGGTAGAAGCCATCTTTGGGAATAGAAAACCTCTAAACCAGCAGGTGCCAGTATTGTGGGGACAAGAAGCAAATATTTTTTTAAAGTATTATTAAGGGTAATGGTGAGAAGAGCCACTACCTTTGGTTCCTAGAACTGGATATTCTACCTATGGGAGAAATAGTCTCATATATTGGAATATATCATAACCTGTAAAACAGCACCCAGGCCCACAAAGAATCGCCTAGCCGGTAGCAAAGATGAGTTTTCAGTAGGCCAGTCCACACGGGCAAGCTGTTTAGAATGGTGGAGTACCTGGACCAGTGAATTCTGTAAGCATTGTCCTGTTGCCTTTTTTATTTTGCCTGTCAAATGAGTTTTTTAGTCAGAAATGATACTATGTGAGATACTGACAGGAATGTGGCATTCTACAAGTCCACAGATGTGATTTTAGCAGAAGCACTACAGGCAGGGAAGGCAAATCCATATGTAGAGTAAGAATCTATTGCGGTGAGCAGAAACTGCTGTCTCTTCCACGATGGAAGGGGTACAGTGTTACCAGGCGGCTGTACCCTCTGGGGAATGCTGCCATGTCAGGGACGCTGTATTGATCTCTGCGGTGAGGTACTCAGTAGTGGCTGTAGTCAGATCAGCTTGGGTGAGAGAAAGCCTATGTCATGGAGCCCATGCCACCATGGCCACATTGTTCGTAAGCCAAGTGAGCACGGACTGGGAAGACTACAAAAAGAAGGTGAATGACATTCACATATAGAACCATCTTGTCCCTGCAATTGTCTGCCTCCTCTGTGGCAGATCCCCATTGGTAAGCGTTCATATGGACACCTTCTCTGACTATGTGGAGAAGTCCTTCCACATACGCTTCCCCAGACGGTACTGCCAGCAGGTTTCCTGTCCTGTTCTTTCACTGTCCTTGACCTTCCACACAGACTCTTAGCCACTGCCTGTGATCAGTGTAAATCCAAACCTCTGGTTCTCTCTTCTTTCAAGTTCGGTGCATGAAGTTCTCATCCCCACCGTCTTCCAGGGCCACCTCTGAATAGTTTCATCAGATCATGCGTAACCATCTAGAAACCATTCTGAATTTTTTTCTTTTTCAGTCAGCAGGTCATAGGGGAGCTCCCCATAAAGCCATTGGTATGAATTGAGGGAGAAGTTGTCGATGTAGCAGAAGGTGCTTTGTGAGTCTGAGCTACTTCTCATGCAACTTGTTTATGCCTTTAGGACCTGCTCAAGTTGGTCTCATGTATGCTACTTCCACTTGATGATGGAGTGCCACTGTGCATACCCAACTTCATGGTGTGGTGGGTCGGATAACGCTCCAGTTGATAATAGTGTTATTTGCTTAGGTTTTTATAATAATAATGATCAAGCATTCAGTCTTACCAGGGACCAGCAGCTCTAAGGAAGTAGCTTGAGAGTGCTAGGAGAAGAGGAAAAGGAAAAAATAGAAAAGAAGAGGTCTTTTTTTTTTTTTTATAATTTTATTTATTTATTTTTTCCCCCAAAGCCCCAGTAGATAGTTGTACATCATAGTTGCACATCCTTCCAGTTGCTGTATGTGGGACGCAGCCTCAGCATGGCCAGAGAAGCGGCGCGTCGGTGCTCGCCCGGGATCCGAACCCCGGGCCGCCAGCAGCAGAGCGTGCGCACTTAACGGCCAAGCCACGGGGCCGGCCCGAAGAGGTCTTATTAACTAAACAAGTCTGGTTGTTTTGAAATAAACTGAGAAACAAAATTAAATTTAGAAATTAGGGCTAAGAAGGCACCTGTAGTGATTATATGCCTTCTCTAGCCTTCTGTTGTATACCAGTAATGCAAATACAGGCCAAAAAAGTTCCCCTATAATTCCCCCCTTTCAGTGTTCTTTCTCATTGTGCCCACATCATGGACGGAATCTGTAGTCACCCACTCTCCCCACATCCTTCCTTTCAGTTCATGCTTTGCCTCCTCAGCCTCCAACCATTCAGTGGTTACAGTGTTCCTTCTAGAATTCTGATATGCCATAGCATTTCTTTTTTGCTTTTTATTGTGGAAGTTTTCAAAATATAATGAACCCTATGTACCCATCATCCAGTTTCAGCAGTTATCAATATGTACCAGTCTTGTTTCATCTGTACCCCACCACCTATTTTTTCTTCCTGTACCCTCTACCTCTTGATTGTTTTGAAGCTAATCCTAGATATTACATCACTTACCATTTCATCTGCAAATGTTTTGTTATACATTTCTAAAAGATAACTGTAAAAAACAATCAAAATACACTATGGCACTTAAAAAATTAATAATTCCTTAATATTTTCAAATATCCTATCAATATCTACATTTTCATAATTGCCTGTTTTTTGTGGGTTTTTTTTGCTTTTTTGGATGTGATGGTTATTATTTTTGCTTTATACTTTGTCTAAACCAGAACCTAAATAAGGTCCACAAATTGAAATTGTTAATGTATCTCTTAAATTTATTTTAATCTATAGGTTCCCCTCTCTCATACGTATACTAGAGGTCTCTCTCTCTCTTCTCTCTTCCATCTTGATCTCTCTCCAATTTTTTGATGAAACTAGATCATTTGTTCTGTAGACTTGCCCACAGTCTGTACTTTGCTAATTGCATTTCTTTGTTGTTTAACACATTCCTCTCTCCCATATATTTCCTGAAAATTGATAATTACATGCAGAGGCTTGGTCAGGTTTAGTTTAGGTTGTTATTTTCGTCCTCTTCGTTCTTTAACAAGAACTACTCTGTAGGTGATGTTCTGTGCAACCATCGGGTAAATAAGTCTGATTGTTTCTCTTTTTGTGATGTTATTAGATATGTGATAGTTGCCTCAGTCCATTAATTTATTAGGAAAGACAAAATAATCTGTCATACCTTCTTTTTTTTTTTTGTTAGCCACAAAAGTTCTATAAAGAGAAACTTCCCTTCATCAATTTTTTCGTTTATCCTGTGGTACAGTATATAATAAGAAAGGCAGTATAAATGCTTGATTCCTTCCCTTTAATTACCAGTTTTTGAAATGAGTTGGTTCCCTAGTATCCACTAAAGATGATCAATGAAATGTTTTTTTCACCGTGAACTCAAGCATGTAAACGTATTTGTGTTTCAATCCAGTGTAGTTATGATCCTTGTTGATTCTCAAATTGTCCTATCTTTGGCCTGAAGGACCTTATTCAGGTTAGCTCCTGTGTCGCTTTGGTATGAGCCTAGTGATCTTTGATAGCACCATGCTTTCTAGTATAACAGCTTGCTCCAGGTTCATCTTTTGTACTTCCAACTCTGGACCTGGAACTAGCCATTTTTCCAAGGAACCCTCTGGAGAGAAATAGCACCATACATTGGATCGTTTTAGTAAGAAATAATAGATACCACATTCTGGTACCAGTATTTTTGAGGTATGCTATAATTTCATTTGTCATTCAGCAGCTTGGTTCACTACTGCATGCCTAATACCTGTATTATGAGTTTTCTGACCCTGCCCTCTTCCATCTCCCTGCTTGCTATTAACAAAATGATTACTCTCTGTACCAAAAAGAAAAAAGTTCAAAAGCATCTTAAAGTTATAAAATGAGTAGATTTATTTAAAGGTAAAGGATCAGAGGGAAATATTTAGAATTGACTTAAAGTGTCTCCTCACCATCATCACCTTCCAACTCTATAGAGTAAGAGAGGGCTTTGATAGAAGATGGAAAAATTTACACAAAAATATGCCTGAAACTCGACAATGACACCATTAGCTTTTTTTTTTTTTTAAAGATTGCAAATTACAAAAGGGAAAATGGTACCTTTAGATTGGAAAAATCTGGCAGAGACTACCTTAGCCAACTGATCAAAGTTAATATCAGCAGTAACAGCACAGATTGACATCATTTGCCTCCTGATGTGATACTCTGAGGACATATCATTTATGTAACATTCCTCCCAAAGTGGATTACCTGAATCATGGGGAAGCAATCAGACAAACCCAAACTGAGGAACATTCTACAATACAGTAAACCTGTGCTCTTCAAAAATGTCAATGACATGAAAGACAAAGGGTGAGGCAAAGGGTTTGTTCTAATTAAAAGAGACTAAACTGACATGACAGCCAAATAAATACAAAGCTTGATCCTCGAGTTGGGAAGAAAAAGTGGCTATCAAGGACAATATTGGGACAATTGGCAAATTTGAACACGGACTGTATATTGAATAATATTTTAGCAGTATTGAATTTCCTGATTTTGAAAAATAAACCCTGATTATATAAGAGTATGTCCCTTGTTTTGGGGGAAAATACACCAAAGTATTTATTACTAAAGAGTCATGATGTTTGAAACCTTCTCTCAAATGGTTCAGTAAAAATGAGAAAAGAATAAGAATGTGTGTGATAGGTATTTTTATATATTCCATATATACAGAGAGAGAGAAGAAATGCACACATGGTTAAATGTTAACAATGGGTGAATCTAAGTAAAAGATATGGGATTTCATTGCATTATTTTTGCAACTTTTCTGTATATCTGAAAATGTTGTTAATTGTTTAGGAAGATCAAAAAATTTGTTTTCATTAATTTTATTTTTCTATAGCTTAGTTTTGTTTTTGAGAAATTTAATTTTATTTCATATAACAATTTATTTTAATAAGATGTTTAATGTATATAAACACATTGTTTTACTAGGTGTTTTATAATATGCCTGTATTTTTGTATTTGAAATGCTTTATAGGGCCGGCCCCGTGGCTTGGTGGTTAAGTGAGCGCGCTCCACTGCTGGCGACCCGGGTTCGGATCCCGGGCTCGCACCGACGCGCTGCTTCTCCGGCCATGCTGAGGCCGCGTCCCACATACAGCAACTAGAAGGATGTGCAGCTGTGACATACAACTATCTACTGGGGCTTTGGGGGAAAAAATAAATAAATAAAATCTTTAAAAAAAAAAAAAAAGAAATGCTTTATATTTTAACCCACAATTTATTTTATGAATTCTTAACTCTTAAAAAATAAAATACCACCATGATATAAATAAATACCAAAATACCAGTATTATTATTTGGCTTTTATGTTTTAGTCACTAATGGCAATGGGAACCTTTAACTCTTGAAATAGACAAATTCCACTTCAGGAAATTGCTAAAAGAGTGGAAATCAAAAAGATCTGACTTGTAAGCCTGTGGTTAGTTGTTTAAAAATTACACTTCTAGGGGCTGGCCCCATGGCGTAGCAGTTAAGTTCGCATACTCCACTTCAGCAGCCCAGGATTTGCTGGTTCAGATCCTGGGCACAGACCTACGCACTGCTCATCAAGCCATGCTGAGGCGGCATCCCACATACAGCAACTAGAAGGATGTACAACTATGACATACGACTATCTACTGGGGCTTTGGGGAGAAAAAAGGAGGAAGATTCACAACAGATGATAGCTCAGGGCCAATCTTCCTCAAAAAAAGAAAAATTACACTTCTAGGGGTCAGCCCGGTGGCATAGTTGTTAAGTTCGTGCACTCAACTTCAGCGGCCTGGGGTTTGCAGGTTCGGATCCCAGGCGCGAACCTATGCACTGCTTATCAAGCCATGCTGTGGCAGGCATCCCACATACAAAATAGAGGAAGATGGGCATGGATGTTAGCCCAGGGCCAATCTTCCTCGGCAAAAAGAGGAGGATTGGCAACAGATGTTAGCTCAGGGCTAATCTTCCTCACAAGAAAAAACAAATTACACTTCTGCTTTAACTCCTTGCTTCCCAATCCTCTACCAAACACCTCACAAATGTTTGAGTGATGTAAAGATTAGTTAAAAGTGCAGTTACTTTGTAGGATGGTGTTTTGTTTTTGTGATTTTAGACATGCAAAAACTGAAATCTCCTGTGGTAGGTGGGGTTTGTGTGGAAAGCCAGAGCCAGATGTGGTGGTGCCATAGAGGAGAGCTTTGCACGACCTCCACAGAATGCCTGTGTTCCATCATAGTGTTAAAGGGGTCAAGGACCACGTCTTTGACTCCGTTTGTGTTATGTCAGTGTTAGCATCTGGTATTCTGGATAATTGCCTTTTAGAAAACCTGTTAGAATTCTAGGCACGCTGATGGTGTACATGCTTTTAGAATAAATGAGTACAGCCTGTTTCCTCTTGCCAATAATAAAAAAAATTCAATGATACCAAAAACTGCCTTTTTGCAGGTTAGGTTGATGATGCAGGTTTTGTTTCTTTCATGTCATCAACAAGGTAATGTTTGTCTTTTTCAAAAAATGTAACGTTGTTAGCAGTGAGCTGGAGACCCAAAATTTTCCACTTAACTTTGTTCATAATCAAATTATAAAACACATTGTTCGTAATCATGAAAAACCTAAAATAACTTTTGTGCCCATTGGTGGGAAATGCTTAAATCAGTTACAGTATATCTATGCAGTTGTGAAGTGGTTAGAGACTAAGGTAGGTCGATATTTTCCAATTTGGAAAGATTTCTGAAACATGTTAAGTGAAAACAACTTGCTGAAAAACACTTATCCCATTTATGTTTTTTTTAAAGCAACTATATTTGTGTTGTGTTCATAAATGTGAATGGTTCAGGATGCATTATAAAGAAGCCTAAACTGTTTAATAATGCAGAGATTTGGTGGGGGGGAGTGCAGAGAGGAATGAGTTTACACTTTTAGTCTATACATATTTTATAGTTTTATGTGTTTAGCATTTTTAAGCACCAAGAATATATTCATGTATTACTGTGTACTTATTCAAATTAATGTGGATTGCAATTTAACTATGTAAACATTAGAAAGGAGAGGATATAATCTAATCAGTGCAAATGATTTCATTTCTTTTAATAGCTGATATGCATTCAGGATGGTTACCTTTCCCTGCTGACAGAAACTGGTGAAGTTCGTGAAGATCTTAAGCTGCCAGAGGGTGAGCTAGGTAAAGAAATAGAAGGAAAGTACAATGCAGGTGAAGATGTACAGGTAAAGACCTATGGGGAGATTGTTTTTGGAAACCATTTCATAAAAACTTTGGCCTGAACTAGTTGGCATAAAATACCAAATATGAAATGTAGCTTTTAAATACTGCTGAAATGTGGAAAATGATCCAGATAAGGCAGTTTTCCCATGATACTCTTAGAGACCCATTACCAAAGAAAGTATCAAAGTTTATTTTTTGCTGCCTAGACATTGTTAACCCCAAATTGGTTTTGAAGATCAGCATCTGAGCTATTCTTCAGGATGAGAAAGGATGCTATAGGATCACTAAAGAGTGAAGGCAATTCACTCTATCTTTGTTATAACTTTCAGAAGTATAACATCTAATAGGTATTGAACCATTTATAGCTCTTAATTCTCCCTGTTCCCTGAAAGTTGTCTTAAAAACCACAATTTGAGAAATTTCACTTTGGAAAACTGTAAAGAAAATAGATTATTTGGTCTTGGAACACCTCTTTCCAAAGGCAATATGTATAAAATATCCACAAATATCTAGTATATGATGAATTAAATGTATCTTATATATGTATTGCCTTCTGAATAACTTTTTGCCTGCATTTTTCCCTTCTAGGTGTCTGTCATGTGTGCAATGAGTGAAGAATATGCTGTAGCCATAAAGCCCTGCAAATAAATGGGAACATCAGGCATGAGCAGACTTTAGGTCTGGATCAACTGCAGATCTAAAGTTTGGTTCTAAGTTGTCACCAAAGCTATGGCCTTCATAAGCAACCTCATTTCTTTTTTAATTGTTTTGAAATTGTGCTGAGTTAGTTTTGCAGGCAATTAGTAATTTAAAAAAATAATCAAGATGTATAATTCCTTTTTTTAATTTTGTAGGTGTCTTTCCTATAACATTCCTGTGGTTTTCAGGATGTGAGTCCAAAAAACAGATAAGATAGCTTCAGCAGATGTGATTTGTCTGAGCAAATCATTCCTGAATTTTAGTTAAAGGATAAATAAACCAGGGTTTTGAATCAAGCAATGTAGCATCTAGTGGTATTGAAGTACCACATTTAAGTTGAATAGCTCTGCGTTAGTTTCAGACTTGGTAGATTATGGATTGGAATTGTCACAGTTTCAGCCTGTGTGTGGCAAGCACAAATCTTTAAACAAAAATCATGTTGTCAAAAAGCGTCAGTTATCTTAGTAGCCGTGTGCAGCCACGTGTATTACCTCGGTCATCCTATTCTTTGCCAAATTGTTGGCAGACTTAATGTAACCTTATATATGGTGATTTTGGTACCTGCTTGTGGTTGACAGAGACGCTTTGAACTGTTGGGTGACTATTAGCGAGTCAGGTTGTAAAGAATACACAAGGGACAGTGGCAAAGAGAGTTAGTTAAAGCTATAGGTTTTTATTTGAGGCCTTTGTAATCAGCATAAAAATAGGAAGCTTCTTTCTAGTTGTGTTTTTGCTTTTTACTTTTGTTCTCTCTCTGTATTTAAAGGAGTGACCTGTTTTACAGGATACTATGCAGTGCTTTTTATCAATTATGTTGAAAAAATGTTGGTATTTATAGTATTCACGCCTTTCCAACCATTTTTAAGTAGATATTTTGACATTAATATATTTGTCAGACAAAAACTGGAAATTCTTACTTTAAATTCATTTGGAACATTTGTTAAATTTATGTGCATTTTTTTCTAAAGTGAAATGAAAATGAATCATGGAAGAAAAGTTACTTTATATGATAATTATTAAGAAGTATATGTATTTTTTTTCTGATTATGTACTTATCAGTTATTGGTGTGAAATATAACTAGAAAAGAATTCTATAAACTGAATTATTTTAAACAGTGTTATAGGTGACATTTCTGCCACATTTCTATTCAGTGTTTTGGATCATATGTATCTTATTTCCAGAATTCTAGACATTATATTTCCATTTCTGCATAGATTACATCATGTTCACCACCCAAAGACTAATTACAATCCGTCACCACACACATGTGCTTAATCATCTCTTTCGCCCTCCTCCCTCCCCTCTTCCCCTCTGGTAACCACCAATCCAATCTCTGTCTCTATGTGTTATGTTTTTTGTTGTTTTTATCTTCCACTTATGAGTGAGATCATATGGTATTTGACTTTCTCCCTCTGACTTATTTCGTGTAACATAATACCCTCAAGGTCCTTGACTTCTGAAAGGCCTTTGTTCCTTTCATCTATGATACTGTAACTGATCTAATCGGTAACTGGAAATAGCATGAGGAACAGAAGATCCCAAAGTTTTAGTTACTTAATTGGTGCACACTTTTAAATCTTGTATTGGCCTCGGCAAAACCATTTGGAGAAGAAGCAAGATACTTTAAGAGAAATGCAAGTAGAATTCTAAAGCACAAGACATGTTGAGGTTGTAGTTAATCATTTTTAGTTTAACATTTTGGCTTTTGCCCATCTAAAGCACAATTAGGAATTAGGCTAAATTCTTTCCAATATTCCATTTAAGTCTCTACTGCTTTAGAGTTTTAGTACTCTGTAATGTGTATCTTACTTGTTACTGGCTGGCATTGTTACCCACAGGAATTACAGAAAGTCATCAGTCCGTGCTGCTTGCTGGTCATTCATATGACCCCATTTAACCAAACTAGCGTGCTGGTTTAGTGTTAATTCTGGATTAGCATGCCTTTGTTCTTCCTAACTTGTCGAACTTCACATAAATACATTTTCAATTGTGAGGTAAGCATATATAAATCATAATAATGCATCTTCATACCTTCCATAGCAAAACCTATTTATGCATACATATTTCATTTTAAGTACTATAATGAAGTGTAAATACTCTTCTGACATATAAGTATAGATTTTAAAGATATGGGACTGTTTATTTTCACATAAGTCAATACATGTTTCTCTAGAACAAATATTTCATTTAGTAAAGCTTTATAAATTGTGTTAAAAGGAAGCAGGGAAACATATTTTTTAACATAGAACAGAAGTGACTTCATTCTTTTTTGACATCAGAAATGTTAAAAGTTGATTCCTAGTTTTTGTTGTACTTTTTTGTAGCAAATGTTAAATATCACAAGTTGCCAAATGTAGGATGTAGGCTGCCATGTTGGTAGATTATACAGTGATATACCATTTTTGTCAGCAGGCATTTCACCAATTTATACACAATACTGTATTAACAAGTGGAATATTTGTTTCTTTCTAGAACAACATGTTTTATTTCTACTGTGAAGACTTTGTTATACCTTATTTCCTACCAAGTTGTATACCCTCTGAAATTGGTCAAATCATTGCTGCTTTAACTTAGCATTTGCATCATAAACATACTTATGATGTTTCTTTCATGCTCCCCTCCAAGGGCTGTCAGTCACTTGAAATTGTTGCTAACCAAGCTCTTGAATCCAGTTGCATTTATGGTACAAAATTCTGTGCCAATGCTTTATAACAGTTACCAAAACAGTCCTGCAGCCAGAGCATGATATCTTGAAGAGATGCTGCAATAAAATGTTCAGGCTATAAAATTTGGGGACACAGTTTTTCATTCTAGCACAACGTGACTGTGTGCATGTACACACGTAGCTTTGGATGTTTGTTCTTTTTACAAAGTCCTTCCAACTCTTAAAAGTACTGTAGTTTGGTAGTGCCTCAAATGTTGGTAATTTTTTTTTTAATTTACAACTTTTCCAGAATTTGTTTTTGTACTTTAAAGTTTCTCAATTAGATTATTTCTAGTTGAGCTGTAATTTGAATGCATTGTTCTCAGGGCTGTTTCTGCTAAGAGCTAAGAAGTTTCATTATTTTAAAGCTAACTGCCTGAAAGTATATTGCAAAATTTTCCCAAATTGTAATACAGTGATACATATAAATAAAAAATCCTTAATATCAACATACTTAAGTCATATGCTAAGTATTCAGGAAAAAAATGGGAACATTAGTAACATCTGTACTGGAATCTTGCCATATTTTTTTCATTTTAGAATAGAATTTGGTAGTCTTATCTTAGAAGCCTATCCTTGATGATATATCTGAAAGCATTCCTTTGGCATAGATCGCAAAGATAGTTTCAGAGCCAGACATTGATGTAGTGATTCTCAAACTACTTAGGGACAACAGATGGAAAATTCATAATGCTCTTTTGGTTTCATTAAAATGTTTACATATTGAGTTCTATAATATGAACTAGGAACAAATTTACTGTGAGTATAACAGCAAACCATAAGTATACTTCCATAAACAGTATATTATATGGAACTGATCAACAGTTTAAAATTTTCTAATATCGTTTAGGCATAATATTTCATAGTTTTCTTTTTTTCTCCTAGCATTCAAACAAGTGATAGGCAACAAAAGCTTAAGAAAAATTTATTGTGGAAAACTTTAAAATTGAGAAAATTCAATCTACTAACTTTATTAAATTGTTTTTCTCTGAATTGGGTATATGGGCATCATTATTTGATTTTAGCAGGGAACATTTGGATTTAGCTTACAGAACACAGATGTTCTATGGGAACATGGCTTGAAGTCACTATATAATTTAATGTTTTTCCATTAAATAAACATCTGAACATCAACTTAACTACCATGTGAGGTCAAGTGCCTGAAAAGTGCTGTATCCATCTAATTAGCACGTTTTCCATGTGTGAAAGATGTGTCTTATAGCAACACACATTAGGCGTTCACCTGCTAGAAACATACTTGTTGCCAAACTTTACCATCCACCACTATCCCTCTCTCCTTAGATCAGGTTGAAACCTATTTTACAACTGAAAGAAAGGTTCTTTTATTTCTATAAAGTTCCTAAAACTATTTCTTGGTAATGGTAGACTTAGGTTTATCTTAGTTCAAGATTGCACTTTATAAAAACTCTAGACACCAAACTATTTTCAGTGATGACTGTACAGCTTGTCATAAGTCATAGTTGTGATCTTTCTTGAGAGGAATTCTTTATTGTGGTTAATATCTATAAATAAGCACTCTTGTGCTTGTTACAAACTATGATGCAAATTACTAGTTCTATACTACTATAATGAAAATGACTAGTTCTATACTATTATGTACTTTTGTCCTCTTCTCCAAAAAGGAAATAGTTGAAATGGCATTGTCTAATCCAGTGGCACTTTATTAATAATACATTTTATGTGTCTTAGGTATAGGAGAACTCTTGCTTTTACCTGCAGACTCATGTTTTAGCTAAAATGTTAAAATTGTAAGATATGTAGTATGGGTACATATAATTGTGCATTTTACATTTCAAAAATGGGTAAAATTCAAATGTTAAGTTTTTGGCTATACTAAAATAATTACTGAAATCCTTTAAAGTGTAAATGGTAAACATCAATTATAATGTTTTTGTTACATTAAAATATATTTGTTGATTTCATCAATTATGTTAAATAAAAATAAAGTTAATTTAACAGCTTGCACTATTCTTGTATATATACATTCCTAAAAACATTTTCATACTAGAAAATTGTATGAATTAACGTGTATATCACTGTTAAAAGAAAACCTAACTTGTTTTTATTGTGTTTTTATATTCTAGGTCCTTACTAGAGAGCACTCTAGCTTTATGGCTGGTAATGTTAGTTTCTAAATTTTAATTGCAGATTTAGGTGCAACTTCGTTTTTATTTTTAGACTTTTAATAGTTTTTTAAATATGTAAAATAGTCACACGGTTCAAAATTCTATAGGTACAAGAGTAAAAACATCTTTCCATCTTCATCCTCTTCCTGTGCATCCTTCAGAAATATTTAATGCAAGAGAGGTTAATGGTCCTCCTGGGGTCTGAGGGGTTCCTTCCCTAACGGGATTGCTGTTCTCTTTTCACGCGATATGAATGGTGTGATGAGTCCCTGCAGCAAACCCTTCACCCTTTTTCCAGTCCTCACCATGTCTGCTCAACACCATCTGGACAGATTCATCCCTAGATGGCACAGCGGCTTTTTCGTTTTATACACTGTTCCATTCTAGAACATCTCTCTCATTCCCTGACATGAGCCATGCCAAGACTACCATAGCAGTTGTCACCTCATATCCATGATCAGCATTACTGATATCCATAGCCTTCCACATCCAGCAAGCATAATTGGGTAGTAAAAGAAGACCCAGATCCAAGTCTTCAAGCCGTCAGCCCCACTCTTTTTTGCTGCTTGCAAATACCAGTAGCCCAGTTTCCCAGAGGTAGGCACGGGAAGGAAAAAAGAAGAGTGAAAAAGGGGTAATTATGTGTTACATGTCGGTTTGTCCAAGTCTCTTCTCCCCCGGCCCCAACCTCATAATTACATTCTCCAGATAGGAGCTGTCCTGTGGAATTGCCACGTTTAGAACCCATTCTGCCGATCTAAAGCGTGTGTGCTGCTGGGAACTTGAAACGTCTATTTCCGCAATACATCCAGCAGTATCAGTTACAACCACTGGGTGTGTATTGGCTCAAAAGGACCCACCTACAAAGTTATATCAATCTGTTGTCCAATTTGAGGGATATTTCTGCATCCAGTCAAAATAATTTTTTGGCCACACCTGTGGGCACTTGACTTCCAGCATCACAAAGACTTGTGTCCCAGTGTGTAGGAGAGCCAAAAAGACTTGGCAACCAGAGTTGCCATCAGATTCCCCAACACAGATTCTAGTTAACTAGTTAATTCTACCTAACACTGATAGTGTGTCTGCCTTTTTTATCACAATTATGTTCGTGAGTTTCACTTACATTGTTGTCACTGTAGTTCATTTTAATTGCTGTACAATCAATGAGGTAAATCTTTTGGAGAGATATATATATTCACTCACACTGTGGTATTAGAGAATATACCTTTCAAAGGCAAATGAAACTTTCAGAAAAAAGGATATTTAGGGCACAAAACAGTAATTTCTGTAAGGTAGAAATATTAAAAATACCACTGATACCAATCCCAAATGAATTTAAAAACAAAACTAGAAAATAAAAAGACCCTCCTACCTGAAAATTTAAAAACCTATTACATGGGCCAGCCCAGTGGAGTAGTGATTAAGTTCAGCAGCCTGGGGTTTGCAGGTTCAGGTCCTGGGCACAGACCTACACACCACTTATCAAGCCGTGCTGTGGCAGGTATCCCACATATAAAGTAGAGGAAGGTGGGCACGGGTGTTAGCCCAGGGCCAATCTTTCTCAGCAAAAAAATAGATTGGCATCAGATGTTAGCACAGGGCTAATCTTCCTCACCAAAAATAAATAAATAAAAACCTATTACATAATTCTGTGATTAAAGGGGAACTGCAAACAGAAATTAAAGAATTCATGAAAGATAATGAAAACACTATCAGAATCTGCGTAAAGCAGCATAGAGGAAAATTCATAACCTTAAACATCTATATTAATAAAAATGAAAGAATAAACATAAGTGAATTAAATTTCTAAATCAAGCAACTAGAAAAATAACAGCAAAATAAACCAAAAAAGAGCACCAGGGAAGAAATGATAAAGATAAAAGTAGAAATTAGTGAGGTAAATAGAAAAATAGTAAATTAAAAAAATAAAATTCTGGTTCTTTGAAAAATTAACAAAATAAACCACTAGCTAATTGATATAAGGTAAATGAAGAAAGCACAAATGTAAAAAATGAGAAATACTAAGAGGAATGACAAATAAGAAGAAATAAGAATAAAATTTATGCAAATAAATTTGAAAACCTAGATGACATAGTTTCTTAGGAAAATATTAGAATTGACCTCAGTAGAAATAGAAAGCTTAAACAGAACAATTTTAATAAAAGAAATACACAAAGTTATCAAGAAACTGTCCCACAAAAAAAAAAAAAACCCAAACCAACCAACCAACCAAAAATCAAAACCAGGCCCAAATACTTTCACAGCAGAATTTTACCAAACCTTGAGAGACCAGATGCTCAAAGTTATGTGGATTATTTTAGAGCATAGAAAATGAGAACTTCTAAATTCTTTTTATGAAACAAGAATAACATTGATACCTAAACTTGATAAAGATAACAAAAAGAAATATAAGTATTCGTGCAAATATCCTAATATAATATCAGTGATTAGACTCAAACACCACATGAAGAAAATACACATGCCCACAAGGAGTTTATATCCAAGTTCAATTAGGAAATCTATTAATATAATTCACTTCCATAGAAAGTAGATTAATGTCTTAGGAAATCTCTCTTAATAGTGTTCAGTATATTAATAGGTCTAAAGAGAAAGATCGTATTATTTTCTCCATAGATACTGAAAAAAACTTTAGATAAAAAAAAATCCATTCTAGGGCCGGCCCCGTGGCTTAGTGATTAAGTGCGCGCGCTCCGCTGCTGGCAGCGGCCCGGGTTCGGATCCAGGACACGCACCGACGCACAGCTTCTCCGGCCATGCTGAGGCCGTGTCCCACATACAGCAACTAGAAGGATGTGCAGCTATGACATACAACTATCTGCTGGGGCTTTGGGGGAAGAATAAATAAATAAAATTATAAAAAAAAAAAGAATCCATTCTCAAAAGATCTCTTGAGAAAATAGAGGTGAATGAATACTTATTTAACATAATTATATCTCTTTTTATGTGTTAACGTGGTATACATAACATTGTATATGTATGTGTGTATATATGCATGTGTATACACATATGTATGTATGTATACATATGTTTATGTATATGTTTGCACGTGTGTGTGTGTAAAATTCCAAAAGCTAGCCTTTTACTTAATGGAAAAACACTAAAGGCATTCTCACTAAGGTCAAGAACTAGGCAAGAATGCCCACTCTCTTGACCAGTGTTACACTGTTCTGGAAGTATTAGCCAATGCTATTGGACAATAGAAAAGAGTTAGACACGTAGAATTGGAAAAGTAAAAGAAAAAATAAAACTTTTCTATTTTCAGATTATCTGTTAGTATACCTGGAAAATCCCAGATAATCAATGATAAAGCTAACTCAAACAAAATTATCTAGGTAACAGGATATAAGATTAACATGCAAAACTCCATAGCTTTTATATACAGAAATAGCCAATTAGAAGGTATTATGAGAGGAAAACCTTGTTTATAGTAGCAACAAAAAGATAAAATACAATGAAGAAACTTACAAAGAAGCGTTCAAAACCTGTATGAAGAAAACTATAAAACACTTCTGAAAAATACAAAGCTGACTTAAATAAATGGAAAGACATTCCTTATTCTTGGCTGATAGCTCAACATTATTAAGATGCTAGTTCTACCTAATTTGATTTATGTATTTAATGCAGTCCCAATAAAAATACTAGCAAGCTTTTTTATGGAGTTAAACAAGTTGCTAAAAAGTTCATATGGAAATATAAACATGCAAGAATCGCTAGGAAAATACTGCAAAGAAAGAGCTATGAGTGGGAACTGGCACTACCAGAAATTAAAACCTACTACAAAGCCTCTATAATCAAAAGAGTGAGGTACTGGCAAATGGATGGACAGACCAACAGAACGGAATAGAAAGTCCAGAAACAGACCCAATTACATATAGAAATTTAGTATATGATAAAGGTGGTATTGTGAATTGCTGGGCAAATATTAATTTAATTAAATTGTGCTGGGACAATTGGAAAAATTAAATTTGGAAAAAATAGGATGAATTCCATACAACATACACAAGAATAAACTCCAAATGAAGCAGAGGTCTAAATGGAAAGAATAAACTGTACAAATCCTAGAAGAAGACATGGGTGAATTTCTCTATAACTTGGCTTCTTTTCAACTATGTCTGAAAATCCAGATACAATAAAAAGATTTATAGATATAGATATACAGAGAGAGAGAGAACAAATGATAAATAAGTGGAGCAAAATGTTAATAATAGGTAAAAATCTAGATAAAGGATACATAGATATATATATGTATTTACATATCCTTTATCCATATTTTAATGTATTTTATACATTTATATTTATATGTATATATTTGTGTGTGTTCTTTGAACTATTTTTACAATTTTCAGTAAGTTTGAAATTATTTCTAAATAAAAAGTTTTTTAAAATTCAAAAAGTATAGTATCGTCCAATTTTTATAAATGTATGTAATTACTTGTGTAATCTAAAGGATATAGATCTACACACACAGTCACATACATGCATGCCCCCAAAGCATTAAATAGCTTTTTATAAGCAAGTGGGATTTTAGATATTTTTATGCATTATCTTTTTTGCTTCTCTGTATTTCCATTCATGAGCATTTCTTTTGGCATGGGAAGGTAATAATTTTGTTAATTTAAAAGTTCCTCAAAATATTGTTTATAATAGTTTGGAAAAAATGGAAATAATCTAAATGGCCACCAGTAGGTGAATGACTAAGCTAAAAATGAGAAGTAATAAAATTAAGCAATGAAAAAAGATACTTGTTCTCATTTTAAAGGTTGACCAATTATTCAGAATTCCTGTGGCACTATATAAGAAGAAAACCTTACTTCTGAAACTGAAATTGTTAAAAACATAAATAATAACTTAGGTTTTCCTAAATACACACTAAGAGAAAAGGTGCATTAAAGCAAGCATAAATTTTTTAATCATAGTTTATAATGCTCTCTAATCAAATTAGTAAAGGGCAAGTGACTTCAGTTCCTATTTCTCCTTAGTTTTCATTTATGGGTATCTAACAAAGAACGTTCATAGGTTGGAGGAGTTAAAAGCAATATTCTTCAGTAGTAATAAGTTTCTGCTCAGCACCTCATTGTTGTTTGCACAGAAGGGCTATAGCACATCCTTTGCCAAAGCTGTGCAATTTGCTTCCATAGGACTGTTTGTGCTGCAGTGTCATTCGAGTATATTTTTCCGGAGATGGCAATGCCTTGTGACATTCAACATGCTCTGCTTTGCAGCACGTGGCACAGAAAGAAAAAATACCATAAAAAATACTGTCAAATGATATTTTTACTACATATACTAAATCTTTTTTTAAATGCTTAAATGGTGATAACATTGATGACTGGAAAATTTGGGTAAAGGGAAATTTACAGATTCCTGTTTTATAAATCAGCTTCTAGCAAATAAGATGGGTTTTAATAATTAGTAAGTAAACTCCAGAGACACAGACATTGTGTACTTTCTATGTTACGGTGTGATCCTTTGTGATGTTAATAGAGCTGAGATTTTCCAAAAGAGAACACTGTAGGAATAAAGGTATACCACCCGATCCTGTGAGAAACTTTGTGTGATGAACAAACCCATGACAGATACAGAGCTGCAGGAGGAGGAGATGTTATGAAATACAGTTTGAATGTGACAGAGAACATTCAGAGCCTTGTTTGCCTAAATGTCGTAGCGTTTTTCCATGGTTCAAAATACATATTGGTACTTACATGGATAAATGTTTATTAGAATATTACAAACATTCATTAAAATATCTATACTATTTCCACTGCAAAATAGTAGTGTGGGGGCCAGCCCTGTGGCATGGTGGTTAAGTTTGGTACACTCTGCTTCAGTGGCCCGGGTTCTCCGGTTTGAATCCCAGGCACAGACCTACACCACTCACCAGTCATGATGTGGCAGCGACCTACATACAAAATAGAGGAAAGATTGGCACAGGTGTTAGCTCAGGGCAAACCTTCCACAGCCAAAAAAAAAAAATATATATATAGTAGTGTGGATTTTAAAGTTTTGTGTTGACCACAAGGTCTATGTTTTTGCAGGTGTACATTGATTTGCATATTTTCAATTAGAAAAATAATAAGGGTTGTGAGAATTGTCTTTTTCCACACTGTTCTGAAGTGCCATTTTGCCATAAATGGCAAAAACGCACATTTGTGTGTGCCTGTTTCTGGACTCTCTAGTCTATTCTATTGGTCTATATGTCTAACCTTGAAACAATATCCAACTCTCTTAATAATGGTATTATTAAAATAAATCTTGCTCTGAAGAGCAAGTCCTCCAACTTTATTTTTCCTTTTTCAAGTATATTCTGGCTATTCTGGTATCTGTGTTTCCATACAAATTTTCAAATTGGTTTGGAAGGAAGGGAGGGAAGGAGAGGGGGAGGGAATCATCTGTTAAGCTATTGTTTGTGATCACATTGAATCTATAATTCAGTTTGAGGAGAATTGACATTTTTATTATACTGGGTCTTCCAATCCATGAACATTGAATGTCTTTCTATTTATTTGGTTTTTAATTTCTCTCAGTTATGTTTTATAGTTCTGCATAGAGGTTTAGTACATCTTTTATTTTTTCCTTAGGTATTTGATATATTTATGTTATTGAAAATGATATCTTCGGGCCGGCCCCGTGGCTTAGCGGTTAAGTGCGTGCACTCTGCTGCTGGCGGCCCGGGTTCGGAACCCCGGGCGCGCACTGACGCACCACTTCTCCGGCCATGCTGAGGCCGTGTCCCACATACAGCAGCTAGAAGGATGTGCAGCTATGACATACAACTATCTCCTGGGGCTTTGGGGGAAAAATAAAAAAAAAAAAAAAAAAAAGAAAATGATATCTTCTTTAATTTTAATCTTCTAATTTGTTGCTAGTTTATAGATATGCGATTGATTTTTGTACATGAACTTTGTATCTAGCAATCTTTATAAAGTCACATATTAATTCTGATAATTTTTCTGTAGATTTTAAAAAATTGTTTACATACACAATTACATATCAACTACAAATAATGACATTATCACCAAACTTGCTGCATGACATATTGCTAGATTTGGGTTGCTAACAATATATCTGTGATGGTAACATATAACATATAATATAACATATAATATAACATATATATAACATAACATATATCTGTGATTATAACATATAACATATAATGTGTGATTTCTGGATATGGCTTGCTAATAATATATCTGTGATGATAACATATAAGAATCACATATCTGTGATTATAACATATAACATATAATAACATATCTGTGATTATAACATATATATCTGTGAGTTTAATATATAACATTATAACATATGACATATATTTGTGATTATAACAATTTCACGAATGAGACTGGACTATAATTTTCCTTTCTCAAAATGTCCTTGTCAGTTTTTAATATCAAATTTATGCTGGCCTCACAAAATAAGTTGATGACTGAAAGAATTTGTGTAAAATTGGTGTCTTAGCCTATTGCCTGCGTGCATTTGGTTTATTTTGGGAAATGATTCCAGGTAACAGAAGTAAGGAATTTGGAAGTGTAAAATTGTTTGGTAGAATTCACTGGTGAGAGGGAGCAAAAGCAAAAAAAAAAAATGTGCTGGGGACAAATGAGGCTTAGTCCTGCTGGGATCTTCCATGTAGTGATGTGGAATGTACTTCTGAACTGTCCACTCAAGAGAAAGAAGAAGGGCGCAGCAACCAGTTTGGGGCAGGTGTAACTTGACAGCACCTCCCCAACATTTTTTCACCTACCCCATGGCTTCTCTGACGTGAGGTGTGGGATGCCTGTGGGAACCTCCCCACCAACACTCACTCACATGTGTACAACCTGGAAATTCAAGGGAGCTAATGCCCATGGACAATCATTGACCAATAGGGGACAGGAAACTATGGATAAATGCTCTCTTCTTTGGGATTAAAAGATAAATTGAAAGACTGTGAGTTTGGGCATAAAAAGAATTTGTTACAATTGGCATTATTTCTTCCTCAATTGTTTGGTAGAATTCACTGGTGAAGCTATTTGGGTGTCTTTCTTGTAGGAAGGTTTTAACTACAAATTCAATTTATTTAAAAGATATAGGACTATTCAGATTTTCTGTTTCTTCTTGTGTAAGTTCTAAGTTGTATTTTTCTAGGAATTCATTTGTTTCATCGAATTTGTCATATTTTGGCATACAGTAATGTAAACTACTCTATTATCATTTTTAATTGAAATGTAACATATACATATATAGAAAATGCACAGATTATAAGTTTACAGCTTGATGAATTTTAACAAACTAAACACACTCATGTAACCATCACCCAGATCAAGAAACAGAACATTACCAGCACCCTAAGCCCACAAAATAAACATGATTGTTACTTTTTTATACAGTTGGTGTATGTTTAGATTTACTCACAAGTTTGCCATTTTCTTTGCTGACTATTTCTTTTGGCATAAAGACCTTTCTAGGATCATTTTTCTTCCTCCTGGAGTATATCCTTCAGAATTCCTTTACTGGGGGGGGTCTGTTGGCAGCAAACTTTCAGTTCTGTTACCTAAAAATGTCTTAAATGCATCTTTACTCTATAGTTTTATACTTTGTAGCTCTACGTAGACAGCTATTTTCTCTCAGCACTTTGAATATAATAATCTTCTGCTTCTGATACTCCCATTGAAGCTGATGTGAAGTCAGCTGTTAATATAACTCCTTTTAGTAAACATTTTGCCTTTTCTCTCAGGATGCTTTTGAAATAATCTTGTCTTTGTGTTTTGAAGTTTCAGTACAATGTATTTAGGTGTGTGTTTCTTTTAAGTTATCCTGCTTGAGGTTTACTCGGCTTCCTGAATTTGAGAATTCAGCCATCATTTCTCTAAATTTTGCCTTTCCCCCATTTTTTCTATTATATCCTTCTAGATCTCCCATTTGACATAACTGGAACATTCTTACTCTGACATCCTTGTCTCTTAACCTGCCTTTTATATTTTCTATCTCTTTGCTTTTCTATTTTGCATTCTAAGTAATTTCTCATTCACTAATTTTCTTTGCAGCTGTGTCTGCTCTCCTGTTTATCTCATCTACTCTTTCTAACTAAAGTTTTTCCATTTTTAATTTCTAGAAGTTCTATTTTGTTCTTTTTAAAATTCCTGGCCAATTTTGATTGTCCCTGGTTCTCTTACCATATTTTAAATACTTTTAGCTTTTAAATATATTAAAGATACTTATTTTATATTCTGTATGTTATAATCCCAATGTATACAGTCTCTTATTTGGGTCTGATTTTATAGGTTTTTAGGGTTGATTTTCATTCATGGTGGCTTGTTTTGCTGTGTATTTAGTGATTTAAAAAAAAATTGGCAGCTCATATTTCTGTAAGTTTATCTCAGGGAATACTTTGTGCTTGGATTTAAAGTGCATTTCTCCAGAGAGCATTTGCCTTTGCTTCTGTCTGGCACTACGAATCCAAGCACACTTTAAACTATATTTTTAGGTTTAAGCTTTTTCATGCCATTTGAGCAGAGCTAATTTTAGCCCCAAACTTGTATAAGTATGAGGGCTTGTCATTTCTGCCTCCAAAAGATTCTTTTGCTTTTCTAGCAGCTTAACCATATATTAGAAATTATCTATAAGGCCAGACTCGATGGCCTCTTGGTTAAAGTCTGGTGCACTCTGCTTCGGTGGCCCGGGCCTGGTTCCCGGGTGTGGAACCACACCACTTGTCTATCAGTGGCCATGCTGTGGCAGCAGCTCACATTAAAAAAAAAAAGAAGAAGAAGATTGGCAACAGATGTTAGCTCAGGGCAAATCTTCCCCAGCAAAAAAAAAAAAAAAAAAAGAAATTATCTATAAAACTTATTTTAGCCAGATTTTTAAGGTGGCTACATATGGAGAGATTTCTCTGTGAGTCTAATCTGCCATATTATCTTTCTATATTTTATTTTACTGATCTATTCAGGCTCCAGTATTATGTAGATTCAATGACTGAAGTTTATAATGTATTAGAAATATAGCATATTTTACAGTATCTTATACTTGAATAGCTAGAGAGACAACTTTCCCTCTTTGTTCTAAATTGTCTTGGTTCTTTTCAGACACTTATTATTTCATATGTTTTAGAATCCATTATCAAAATAAAAAATACCTATGGGGTGTGGACAGGCATTGTGTTAATATATACTGTCTATGTGTGTAAAATTTGGGAAGAATTGAGTTATTTATAACATTTAATCTTACCATCTGGGCCGGCTCCGTGGCTTAGCGGTTAAGTGCGTGCGCTCGGATGCTGGCGGCCCGGGTTCGGATCCCGGGCACGCCCCAAGGCACCACTTCTCCGTCCAACGCGAGGCCGAGTCCCACGTACAGCAACTAGAAGGATGTGAACCTATGACATACAACTGTCTACTGGGGCTTTGGGGGGAAAAAAATGAATAAATAATCTTACCATCTGCCCATTTCTGGTTAATGTTTTTCTTAAGTTTTTTCTTTCCTAATTAAATCTTTTTTCCACTACAGTTTCTAACTAATTATTTTGAGATTACTAGTTATTTTGAAACACATGTTGTTTTTAATATCCCCTTTGTACAAATGGCTTAATAGTTCTTAAGGGGTTTTTGTCATGACATGGAAGGCTGCCAAAAACAAACAAAATAAAATAATTAATGTGTCAGTTAATGGATTATTTTCAAAATCTCCAATCGTACAAGGATCATGTCTGCTTTGCAGCCTGGGCAGCTCTTGAGAAGGAAATGCCAATTGCTCTTTTTTTCCCTTAATGTTTGGAAAAGAAATGAAATTATTGTGGTTCTTGAGTCAACCAACCAAAAATCTTCTTGAAATGGATTTCTTCTAGGAATTCAACACCTCTATTCAGACCCTACAGGTTGTATACTTCATTAAAGCATAGTTCCCACTATCACTAATTGCTGTCATAAAGGACATACACAGTTGTCACTTTCTAAGGTCACTCTGTAAATTAACAACAAAAGTCCACCCCATCCTCTAACCCTGTCCCCCTCGCCCCCAAAGATAGTTTCACCTCCACAAAAAATATTGCAAAACGCTGAGGGGCCTGCCACTTTTCTAATCAAACGTCAACTTATAATCCTTCAAAGCTCAAAAGCTGTATTTTCCTTTTGTCATCAAGACTGTCACCAGCCCACATCCACTCTCGTGTGCCTTGTACATTTTAGTTGTTAGGTCTAAGCAAATATCTGTTGAATTTTAACTGGGAGGCATTTTGGATGGAAGACAGGAGTCCTAGGGTTAACTCTAAAATCCATGATAAAATAGAATAAATTACACCCAACGAGTGAATAAGTGAGAACTACGTGTTTTTCTCTTAAAGGATTTTTTTTTTCCTTTTTGAGAACCGAGTTTATTTTGGCTTCCTGAAACACCGGTTTCCCTCAACAGTCATTTAGAAAACAAGACTCATAGACAAAACATAGATATAGAAATAACTTTTCCCAGGAGGATTATAATTGCAATATAAGACAGGCGATCCCAAAGCAACCCGAAACACTGCCTTGAACTGATTGGAAAGAAGATCCAGGCGATTAGAGAAAGATGATTCCCGCATCCCTCGGGCGTGTGTATCTGCAAGGGGCCTCCTAGTAACTGCAGAGACCACTGTGGTCAACGGTGTGCGTCGTCACCAGCGGAGAACCGTGAATCATTTCAACTAGAGCCCACCACAGGCGCTCCCGGGACACCTAACCGCCTACCGACCGTAGGTTCCCCGGCCACGCCCCCGGTTTCCCGGGTTACTGGCCTCCGCGCTCCACCCCAAGTGCTCTTCCGGGAGGCGGCGAGCTCACGCTCTCGGCGCATGACGCAGCACGCTTCTGTATAAATAGGTGCGGCGCGGCACCGCTTCCTCTCTGATCGCACGGCCGGCTTTTAAGATGGCGCCGGTGAGTGACCGTGGTCTTGGAGGCAGCGCCTTACCCCATTGTAGATGGTTTTTGCTCTAGCGAGTTGGGGAAGTCTCATTCGAGATAAAGGGAGGGTAGAAATAGAGACTGTGTCAGGAACACAAGCAAGATGTAAAGGTTGGAAGTTATTTTTCCGAGACTCCTGGGGACTGCCATGCGGTCTGGTGGAGTTGGGGCTGGGCCCTGAATTGGCTTAGGATGGGTGGTCGTGGGAGTACTGATTTGTAATACTGTAATCCCGTAAATACTGATTTGTCTTTTTTCACTACCTTGTCTGAATGTATATTATTAGTAGCCACAGCAACATTTTACTTGTGTGGCCTTATTACATCGTATTGGTGTAAACAGTTTTTGGTATGGAAGGAGGCGGCGCGACGGCGAACGGGGCTAGTGGGACGGCATTGGGCCATTTCTTTTCTCCCTCGCGCCTGCTAGTGCCGATGCTCCCGTTCATTTGCCCCGGGAAGGCGCTGGGTTACCGGGCGGTGGGAGGGCCTTGGCTGGGCGGAGGGAGCTCCGCGGACGCGGCTCCCGAGACAGCCGCGGGTACGAGCGTTTCAGAGAACTTGAGAACTAAGTTGGGGACCGAGTTTCATTACCTCATGAAGGAATTTTTTGAGAGGTAAAAGTCACGACTCTTAGGCAAATATAGAAGTGTGCTTCAAAGATAGTATTTACGTTATTAGTAAGGGAACCAGGAAGATGTTAAAACCGCTCTAAAGAGCATTTGAAAAGTTAGGTATTACCTATGTTAGTAATTTACCAGAAAATGTTAGGCTAAAATTGCTGGGTTATAAACAAAACTGGGTGATGTCCAAGGGGGCTGTAAACCCTCTGGGGTTATCTAAAGGTCACCGACAGGAATTATTTGCATCTCTTAAGTTAACCAATGCCCCGACAGAGCTGTAAATTGCCCAGTCAAGCCCAGCTTCTAGTAATCTCTTACCCGTTCTAAGTTTTGGATCGGTTTTTTGGGGTACAAGTTACTCGACTACCTAAGAAAGCGAATTGGCATTAGTACTTGGTAACCATTTGGGTGGCCTTAATTTGGAGGTGACATTCTCTGGTAAATACTGATTTGTCTTTTTTCACTACCTTGTCTGAATGTATATTATTAGTCGCCACAGCAACGTTTTACTTGTGTGGCCTTATTACATCGTATTGGTCTAAACAGTTTTGGGTATGGAAAGCTTGTTATCTATGTTTTTTTTATTTAATTTTTTTTTTTTTTTGGTGAGGGAGATCAGCCCTGAGCTAACATCCATGCTAATCCTCCTCTTTTTTGCTGAGGAAGACTGGCTCTGAGCTAACATCTATTGCCAATCCTCCTCCTTTTTTTCCCCCAAAGCCCCAGTAGATAGTTGTATGTCACAGCTGCACATCCTTCTAGTTGCTGTATGTGGGACGCGGCCTCAGCATGGCCGGAGAAGCCGTGCGTTGGTGTGTGCCTGGGATCCGAACCCAGCCGCCAGTAGCGGAGCCCACGCACTTAACTGCTAAGCCATGGGGCCAGCCCTGTGTTTTAAAAAAAAAAATCTTGACCAGACTAAGAGGTCCCTCTCCCCTCCTGTTTCTCGGGTATATAACAGCATAAGGATTGAGTTCTGTAGACGTCAGTGGGTGCAATATCCTAAACTGGCAGGGAATTGAGCTTGTCCTGGGTGGTGTACCACCTGTTTCCCATCTGCAGTGGGGGTGGCAGTAGAAAAAGCAGCACGTGGCCTATAGTAAACGGTACCTGGTGATTTAAAGTTGAACATCAGTGTCTGGAAAACAATAAACTTCCATAAAACTTTTATTGATTAACTTGAGCAAAATGGGCTTGGTTAGAGGTTTAAACCAATCTGGGTTGGTGTTTTTAGTTTTAAGTTGCTGTAGAAAGTGGATTGATCCCCTTAATCTTTTCCAGTTGTAAAAATAGGATTCTTTGGAATCTTCTGATGAAGGAAACTGATAGTAGCTCACTATGTAGTTTGAGCTAAGAAGTTTTGAGAGACTTCTGTGGTGAACAGGGAAAATTTCCATCAGATTTCAAAAAAACTTAGTTTATACCAAGTTAAGGAATGTACCCCACCTTCTAACAGGCTGATTTTTAAAAAGTTAGTGTATATACTTTATATATTAAGCAATTTTTAGAAATTTGCACTTTTATATATATAACCTCACAGTGCATTATACCCCATTGCACTGGTACACATTTGAAAATTTTGTATATGAAGTGAATAAATTGTTTTAGAATCATAATTATGTTAACTTTCTGGAGCAGAAAGACAAGAAGCCTAAGAGGTCAACCTGGAAGTTTAGTTTGGACCTTACTCATCCAGTAGAAGATGGGATTTTTGATTCTGGAAATTTTGTAAGTATCACTCTACTCAGCTTGTTTTTAGCATTGTAGTAGAGTTCTTAATAACGATTTAAGTATGTAATACTTGATTTTAACCTAAGCTCTATTCCTAGGGTACCTTCCCTAGTGAATATCTAGGGTTTTCTTCCCTAGTTTTGCATTTTTTATGTTTTAAAATAGGAACAGTTTCTACGGGAGAAGGTTAAAGTCAATGGAAAAACTGGAAATCTTGGGAATGTTGTTCGCATTGAACGCTTCAAGAATAAAATCACAGTTGTTTCTGAGAAACAGTTCTCTAAAAGGTTGGTATTTTCCGTAATATTTTAGTGAAATTATGGTAATTGTGGAATATTTTATAGACTAATCCTGGTGTTGTCTGTTGATGTATAAGAATAGATATGTTGGTGATGAGGTCAGTGAGATATATCAAAAGTGCTTTGAACTTCAAGTCCTATATGAATGGAAAATACATTCAGTAACAGTGCCAATTACTTAGGCTACTTGTTAAGTATAATTTATTGCTGGAATACAGGCAAGTTATGTCCAGGGCTCTTGTCCAGTGAATTATAGGCCCTGTAATCCAAATTGTATATAAGCATTAACAATGTTAGGTGCTTTAGACGTGTTTCTTGCAACATATTCTAATATTAATGTGTAACAGGAGTAATGTTCCAACTTAATACAAGCATTTATATATACTTTTGAAGTTTCGGTTGTCAATTCAGTAGAGGCAGCCAATGAAAGGTAAAGTCTTAACATTGCTGCCAGTTTTAGTTCATTCGGTTGATTCAACAAATATTAAATAATTCCTCTACATGGCAGCACTGTTGTAGGGCTGGATATCCCAGCAGTGAACAAGTAAAATACTCACCACTAAGGAGCTTAAATTCTAGTGGAGAAATGAGACGATGAAATGCAATATAAGCAGTTAAGTGCTGTGTGTGTGCATAAAGAGGATTGCAGGGTTGACGTTTTTAGGTTAGGTGGTCAGGGAAAGCTTCATCTAAGTGAAATGTAGTAGTGAGCACTGCAAATTAGGGAAATAATCATTGTGGCTGAAAAAGACTGGTGGTGGAAACTGAAGACTTAGGAGCCCATTGTGGTGAGATGGTGGTGGCTTGGACTAAGGTGGTAGCAGTGCATTTTAGCTGTGTGGTTGTGAATTAATCACCAGGGATTTGGAGATGAATGGTAATATCTGTCCTCAGATGGACATGCAGATGATTATAAAATTCAATACTCTAATTGCTGTATTAAAGGTAGAGATAGGCAAGGCACAGGAATTTGTGGAGAACCTGAGAGTAAGCATATTGCCAGTGGAATGAAGTATTCCTAGCAGAGAGGGAGCAGCGTTACCAAGGGTAGGGAGGCTTGAAAGGAATGGATGGTAGTTGAGAATTGCCGTAAAGTGTAAAAGGAAGAGAATGGCTGGAATGATGAAATTGGACTGTGCTGAAAGCCTTTTTTTAATATATATAAGGACTGCCGTATGCTAGTTGCACGGCTGTTGATAATTTTGTAAATGGATTCAGCCCTGTTGACAGATTGCCTCTTGTTGATTCAACATGGGATTGCGGTTAGGGAGACTGATAGTGGTGAAGGGAATGTTGACATCTTAGTACATAATATATTTGAAGAATGAAATTATATGTTAAAAAATGTTCTGGTTTTGGCAGTAAGAGTGAAGAGGAAGCTGCTGTTACTGCTCTTCTACATACTGGCTTCCAAGAAAAAGAATATTAGTTTATTAGGGAGTGAGAGATTAAGGGTTTTGTTAGGGCATAAATGATTCTAATTGGGGTTGAGCGGTTACCTTTTTACTGGTATCCCTAGCAACCTTGCACAATACTTAATACAAATGAAGGGAAATATTTTGGAGAGAACTGAGAACACAAAGGATGAATATGATAATGTATATCTTCTGTATAATAAGCCTTTACATGGTACGTATTTCTTAAAGCTTTGTTTATTTTTTTTATTTTTAAAGCTTTATTTTTTAAATTTTCTTCTTGAGGAAGATCAGCCCTGAGCTAACACCCATGCCAATCCTCCTTCATAGTAGGTATTTCTTAATGAAATTCATGTTTTTATTTTAAAGGTATTTGAAATATCTTACCAAGAAATACCTTAAGAAGAACAATCTTCGTGATTGGCTTCGTGTGGTTGCATCTGACAAGGAGACTTATGAACTTCGTTACTTCCAGATTAGTCAAGATGAAGAGGAATCCGAGTCTGAGGACTAGATGAAGCTGCTCCTTAAAGGGCTTTGCTTACTAATAAAATAAATGAAGCATACAAGAGAAAGAAACATCTAGAAATGGACATTTAGTTTATTGGTGAATAAAAAACATTGTATTCTGTGTGTTCAGCTTCTGTCTCTTTAAATGTATGCTGTTTACATAATGCTGGCTTTCCTTAGTTTCTGAAAGCAATATTTAAATAATTTATAGCTAGTGGAACTTTTCCCAGGATTTCTAAAATTTATTGCTTTTATGAATGTCCTCAAGTTAAAGTGTTGTATAGGAAATAATAAAGCACAATTTTGGATGTAACTTTATATAATAAAATATTTAAAATTCTCTTGACCGTCTTAAATATTTTTGTACAGCTTGTAAATGCAAATGGCAAAATCTAGATTGTAGGTGAAAGGAGAGAATAATGGGAGGGGAAGTACTAGAGCCATATCTATTTATTGGTTTTCTGGTGATCCCAAGTACTTAGATCCCTAATACCAGTAGAATCATGTTGCCAAATAGGTCTTGACTATTCAGACCTAGTACACAGGTTTACATAATTGGTTTTCGGAGTGTTGGAAATAGTAATTTCATTAAGAGTTTTAATTCTCTTGATTATTTTAAGAGCTTGTTTAAATGCTCCCCAATGTTAATGTACTGCTCTGGTGCAGCAACTCCTTGGTTCTTGCTGACAATTGTAATAACTTCCTAACAACTCTGCCTCCTTCTTTGAATTGTTCATGTTTTCCACCAGTAGTTACTGAGATCCTACTGTGCCTGCTCTGCCAAGCATTGTGGATACAATGGAGTAAAAACATTCAGCCTACTCTGGGATGGTGAGGGAAACACTGACCAAACAATAACAAAAAGCTGTTCGGTGCAACAAAGGAGGAGTTCATAAAAGGAATTTGATCTAGTCAAGGCGGGCAACTGAGGAAATGTCTGAGCTGACCTGGAACAGGAACGGTAATATCTGGGTAAAGGGAAAAGGGTGTTCCAGGCAGAGAGAACAGCATAGGTCAAGTTCTCAGGACATGGGGAATCTGGTTGGCATAGAGTACATCTGGAATAGAGTGATATGAAGAATCTGGAAACGTAGGCAGAAATGAACCCATGCAAGACAGAAGTCCATGTTTTAATCTGAACGTTAAGTTGAGGGTAGTGTGATCAGTGAGATGTGCGTTTTGGAAAAGATTGGTGGCTGCATTGTGGAGAATGGTATTGAGTGGGGTCGTGTTGGATGTAAGAGGCAGTCTATGACAGTATCCTGTGGATGATGGTAGATAGGACGGATGTTGGAGATGGGGAGAAGTAGATGCTAGAGATTTTTCAAAAGATAAAATCTGTGGGACTTGATGGACATTGGTAAGGGAGAAGTGTCAAGGGTGACACAACTGGCTAGATGGTGGTATTTGCTGAATTTGATCACAGTGGAAGAAGGCAAGAGTAGGGGAAAAGTTCAGTTTAGGCAATGCTGAATTTGAGGTCCAGGAGATTTCAAGCATGACGTTGAATATATGGGTCTAGAGCTTAGAGGAAGGATCTAGGTGATGTCTGCTAGTCTGCTGCACATAGGCAATTTCACCCACACCCAGTCTATTACTACCTGTTGAGAGTCTAGAGTGAGGATCAAGTGTTGGGAACACCAACACTGCTTCCTTCATTCCTCCTCTAGAGTAGTCTTTGAAATACATCTGGTCGTGTTTTTCACGTGTTTAAAATTCTTCAAAGTTAATTTAACATTGTGTTCTAGGGCCTGGGTACGCTATGCCTAGTAAGATATGCATGCCTTTAAGGAGTTGGCAGGTTAGTTGAGACAAGTAAATTCATTTATTTAATAATTTACTGAGAGCCAGCTACGTGCTCAGATATGGAATACTGCAGTACAAACTAGAAACGCTTGTCTTTGTGAAGCTTATACTCCAGTGGAGGAAGATGGATAATAAAGTAAAATGTAAAATAAAGGTACGTGGTGGTAAACGCTATGAAGAAAAATAAGGGAGTTAGGGAATGTAGGGAGGAAGGAGTGTTACACTTGGAAATACGGTCAAGAAAGACTAGTGAAAAGGGCTCATTTGAGTCAAGACCTAAAGGAGCTGGTGGATCCAACTAGATATCTGGAGGAGAAGCATCCAGGCGTAGAGAATAGCGGAACAAAGGCCCTGAGGCAGGAATGCTGCTGGTATATTCAAGGAACAACAGAGGCCTCTGTTAACTGAGCTAAATGTGTGATGGAGAGTAGAATGAGGTGAAATTAGAAGGGCGAAGGGGTACGTGAATGTGCATGGGGAATGGGGAGTTGGGTTTATTAATCCCATTACATCAAAATGTAGCAGCTTAAAACAATTTCTCTTAGTTTCTGAAGATCAGGAATGTAGGGAGCAACTTAGCTGAGTGATTCTGGTTCAGGGTTTCATGAGGTTGCAGTGATGCAAAAGTTAGCAAACTGCTGCCTGTTTTTGTAAATAAAGTTTTGTTGGAACACAGTCGTGCCCATTATTTTTCTTATTGTGTACAAGAGCAGAGTTGAGTAGTTGCAAAAGGGACCATATGACCTGCAAGGCCTCAACTATTTACTATCTGGCCCTTTAAGAAAAACTTTCCCTTAGGCTTCACTGGAGCGGGAGGATAGGCTTCCAAGCTCACTCGCAAGGCTGCTGGTAGGAGAATTCAGTTCCTTGCCAGGTGGACTCTGCATGGGGCTGCTCATGCCATGGCAGCTGGTTTTACCCAGAGCCAGTGATCCAAGTGAGAAGGAGAAAGCAACCAAGATGGAAGCTGCAGTATCTATGACATAATCTCAGAAGTAACATGCCATCACTTCTGCTTTATTCTGTTGATCACACAGACCAACCTGGAGCAGAATGGGAGGGGGTCGCACCAGAGTTGAACACCAGGAGGTGGGGATCAGTGGGGGCCATCTTGGAGGCTGGCTACTACAGGGGATGTCAAGTAGGGAGAGTTTTGTAGGCCGTTGTAAGGGCTTCAGCTGTTTTTCTGAGTACTATGATGAGCCACTGATAGACATGAGCAGAGAAGTGTCATGATCTGACATTTTAAATGAATGATGATAGTGGAGGACTTTGTTAGTCTAAGAAGTTATAGAAATTCTCAATCAGACGGCATTCTGGGCAGGTGACTTCACAGTTTGGAAGCTGACTATTCTGAGGGGCTGAGAGTTTCTCAGATTTTCTTTGCCTTGCAAGGTCTCTGTATCAACTGGAAAGTTTCGTTTTTAACTTTATTTTTTTAACTTTTTGTTTATTATGGAACATTTCAATTATATTAAAAAGTAGAGAAAACTTGTTTAATCTATATTCCTATCTATTCCCCACACCTCCAGATTATTTTAAAGCAAATTCGTGTCATATCATTTCATCAATAACTTCTGTTTGTTTCTCTAAATTTTAGTTTCTAAAAGATAAGGACTCTTTAAACGTAACTACCATACCATTAACACACCTATAAGAAATTAACAATGTTATTCAATGTCTAATCAGTGTTCAAATTTTCTCAAATATCTCATAACTTTTCTTTCTTTGCTGAGGAAGATTTGCCCTGAGCTAATATCTGTCGCCAATCTTCCTCTTTTTTTTGTTTGAGCATGGCCGCTGATGAGTGGTGTAGGTCCATGCCCGGGAACCGAATCCTGGCTGATGAAGTGGAGTGTGCCGAACTTAACCACTAGGCCACCGGGGCTGGGCCCTCATAACTTTTTAACTGTGCAAATCAGGTTGTAATAAGGTCCATGTGTTGCAATTAAGTGATATCTCTTAAGCCTCCTTTGATCTAGAGATTCTCTCCCCTTCCCAATTTATTTGTTGATCAAATTGGGTTATTTGTCCTGTAGGATTTCCCACAATCTGAATTTTCATGATTCCCCACCCGCCAGCCCCAGTGGTGTCATTTAACATATTTCTCCATCCACTGGGTTTCCTGTGAATTGCTAGTTAGATGTAGAAGCTTGCTCAAATGCTAGATTCAGGTTTGATTTTTTTGGCCAAAATACTTATAGGTGTCATTGTGCACATCTATTAAGAGGTATATAATATTTGCTAATGTTTCCTCTTTCATCACATTAGCACCACTGATGACCACTACCTAGATTCATCATTTCCCTAGGGGTTGCTGAATGGTGATACTCTAATTCTATAGTTCTATCTCACTTGTTGGTTGGAATGCCTCATAAGAGGTACTGCCCTTCATCAACCCTGAGGTACAGTTCTTATAAGAAAGATAGGATAAGTGCTTGCTGCTTTTCTTTTATGTACTAATTTTTCTTGTTAATTTCCAAGCAGATATCCTCTAAAAAGGTGATCAATGAAGGGTTTTGTTTGTTTTTTGGTTTTGTTTTAGTTAGTTTTAGTATCATACTGAACCATTGTGTAAAAATATTTGGTATTTACTAATCCATTGTAATTACTTTATTGATATTCAAATGGTCCCAACTTTGGCCAGTGGGAACCTCTTCAGCCTGGCTCCTGAGTACTTTTGACATTACCTGATTAGTGGTTTGTTGCTTCCTTGATTTCTAGTATGATAAGATGTTCCAGGCTCTTCCAAATTTCCTTCCCCAGATCTGGAATCATCCATTTCTCCAAGGAGCTCTGGATCATGTTCTAGGTGCTAGAGGTGCTCATTGCTACAGGGTTGGTCTAGGCCTTTTCAAAGCAAGGAAATACATTTTTGTTTTTCAAGAGAAAATACTTAACGAGTTTATACTGATGCTTCCAATTCAAATTCAGAATGACAGGATTTTTACCTCATCTATTGTATAGCCATATTTCCTTTTTATAGGCTGAAAATTTCAATGACACCAACACAAGTACTCATTTGCTTTATCTCACGATACACACATAATAGTCTCAAAAAAGCAATACCAAGATTACTTTCTATAATATCACTATTTTGCAGTTTAAGACTGTTTTGCAGTTCCTTTTGTCCTTATGGTATATCCCACTAGGAACGAACAAAGTCCCACGTTTTAGATTCACTGGAAATGAGGTACCTCTCTGTGGTTATGGCACAAACTTGATACACGTTTGTGTATCAAGGTTAATTTGTTTCATTTTACTTTTGATTTTTAAAGTTTGCTTAAAATCTTTTTGTTTTGTAATTCTGTAAAATATTTACAAGTTTCCAAAGTCTAAAACAAAATAGGTTTAAGGAAATTTGGCTCTTGTATTAGTCCTTTCCATTCTTTTTCCTCCCTCTCCCTGTAGGTAGTCATTTAAATAGAAAATTATGGTTTATCCATCCGTTTTTAAAAAGATATATGCCATTAGTAACATAATAGCTTACTGTACTCACTTTTATCCACGTAGCTTTTTTTCACTTAATAATATCCTGGAGTCGATCACTCTTGTGTGGAGGTATCATAATTTATTCAACCAATTCCTTACTGATGTGCATTTCAGTTGTTTCCAAACTCTTGCTACTATAAATAGGGTTGCAATTAAAAGCCTTGTGCACATGCTTTTTCTTGTTTTTGCCATTAAATCTTTGGAGTGGGTTCCTAGAAGTGGTACTCCAAGGTCAAAAGATAAATGAATGTGTAATTTCAATATAACATTGCCAAATTTCCCTCCATGGGCATTGTACCATTTTACCCTCCCACTGGCCTTCCCACCAGCAATGTATGAAACTCTATTTTTCCACGGATTTCAGCCACAGATTGTATTGTTCAATTTGAAGGTGTTGGTCTGATAGGTGAGACATGGTTTTCAGGATAGTTCTAATTTGTATTTCTCTCATGAGTGAGGTTGAGTGTCCTTTAGTAAGTTAAAGGGCCATTTGCATTTTTTTTTTTTAATAATTTTGTTTATTTATTTTTCCCCAAAGCCCCAGTAGATAGTTGTGTGTCATAGCTGCACATCCTTCTAGTTGCTGTATGTGGGACGTGGCCTCAGCATGGCCGGAGAAGCGGTGCATCGGCGCGTGCCTGGGATCCGAACCCAGGCCACCAGTAGTGGAGCGCGTGCACTTAACCGCTAAGCCACGGGGCTGGCCCTAGAAGCTTTTCTATTAAACCCTCGCCTGTGATAGAAGTTGCAACTTTTCTTTTCAATTTGTCATTTCTCTTTTCCCCATATTTATGGTGTTTTCTGTTTTGTTTGTTTTGTTGCTACAAAAGCATTATTTTTATTTTTATACAAATAAATCTATTAATCTTTTCCTTATTGCTTCAGGATTTTGAGCCATAGTTAGAAAGTTTTCCCCATTTCCAGGTTATAGAAGAATTCATTCATGTTTTCTTCTAGTGCTTGTATAGATTCATTTTTAAAATTTAGGTCTCTGTTCTGTTTAGAATTTATCCTGGTTTACAATTTGAGAAGTAGATCCAATTTTACCTTTCTTTTTCCCATGTGGTTACCCACTTATACCATTACCCTGATTAGAAAGTACTCAGGAAGTTTTGATTAGCACTGATTTTCCTGCTTATCTGGAAATCCTTGCTTGTAGCTGTGCTGAGGTGGTCGGCGAGTCTAGATTTACAGCTGTACTGTGCTGCTCTTTTACAAGCTGGATGATTGAAATGCCAGAAGGGCCGCTTTTAAATAATGTGTTGCAGGTTATAAAGGTCTTTCTCTTCTCTTTTGATCCTTCAGTAGCCCTGGGTGGCAGAATATTATCTTCCCCATTTTGCATTTGAGGGAACCGAGTATCAGGTGAACTGGCTTGCCCAGGGTCACACTATGCTATTCAGTCCTCATCCAGTGCTCCTCCCACCCTGGGTCTGTGCCGTGTCTTAACCCACAAGGCCATGGTCAGGCCATGGTGCAGAGGAGGAACACTAGTCTGGGGGTCTCGAGCCCTGCCTCTGCTGCCTACTAGCTGTGTGACCTTGGACTCACCTCTTCACCACTTTTGGCCTGTATGTACAGAAATGCTTGGAAATAGGTCAGTGTTTGTCAAACTTTAGTAACCCCTGCCTCCTTTTCTTAAATACAAACACCTCACATTTTCCTGCCCCAATTCTGATTGCCCTCGCTGTGATATGACTGATGTATTAATATCCCCACCAACCAACGTTTTTTTGGGCTTTCTATTCCAAAACGCAACAAATAGAAGTTTCTTTAAATTTTCCAAATATAAACTTATAATGTTGGGTATGTTTTTTCAAGACACACATGCTCCTTGAGAGTAACACATGTCCCCATGGTGAGGCACTTTCTAAAGCTTTTTCCTGCCCTCGAGTTCTATGATTCAAAGAACCAGACTGGGAATCAGGGATCTGCTATCTCAATTATGATTGACTGGATATGTTTTCTCCCAAGGGAGGGAACCATTAACATACAACTGCTCTTTCCCTATCGCTCTGCTGCGGGATGGTATGAATTACACCGATCCCACACATGTCACAAATGTGTGGTCATTGATTTCTGTTCTGCCAGGCCCTGTCCTAAGAGCTTATGGGTGACTGAGATGTGCTCTCTGCACTCAAGGAGCCTGCAGTTCTAATGGGGGAAGCAACTTGACAACTTACGTAAGTGTAGTTAGTGCCACAATAGACATATCACAAGATGCTTTGGACCTATACCATAATGAATGGGAAAGGGAATCCAGGAAAGCCTCTTGGAGGAGGTGGCTGACTCCGAGCCATCTTTAAGGAAGAGGGGGAATTAATGGGGCAAAGAAGGAGGAAGAGATTCTAGGCTGAGAAGGGATAGTGATGGTGGCTACTACTCATTGAGGGCCCTCTGTTATAGAATTTTTACATATTACATCTCATTTAATGTCTGTAGCCATCCTTCAAGTTAGCTATTATTTCCCTTTCACAAATCAGAAAACCAAGGGCTTAAAGTGCTAAACAGTCTACCTATGGTCACACAGCTAAGTTCCAAATTGGAATTTAACCCAGGTCTATCTGACTTCAATGCTCACGCTCTGTAGATGCCTTAGTGTAAAAATGTTTCTAAACTTCTTTTTGCCAAGCAGTCCTTTCTCATTCATTCATATACTCACTCTTCCATTCATTCAGTGATGCACATTCAACTGGCTCCATTCAGCTTCTTAGAAGAACCAAGCCTTTTCTTTTTTTTAATCTGCGTGAGACCCACACACTGGCTTACTGAAGCTGTCCGGTGCACATCTTTCTTGTAATAAAGTCAATCACGGGAGCTCCCACTGCTTTTGATACCAGCTCAACGCAAGGTTAACATAAGGGAAGCTATATTGTAGGAAAGAAACCATATTGTAACTTTGAATCATCTCTGATTAACTAACCCAGCTGGATATGCACCCTTCGGGAGATATACATGCTCTGTAGATTTTATGGCCCCTCCCAGCTGTGATAAGTCAAAAACTTTGTTCTTTTGAGTTCCTTAGGAATGTGATGACCCCTGGGCAAAGAGTTTGTGCTGATAGCCATCATCAATGACAACTGAAAGATCTGGTGTGGCGATTCTGGCTATTCCTGATAATTAAATTGGGGATCAAATGTGTTTGTAAACTATGTCAGTGACTTGACAACTCCCTCTCCAGAGTCACAGTGGCAAAACATGAGTGACTCTGTTTCATTCGACGGTCCCCCTACACCGACCCCTTTCAGCAGGAAGTAACCAGACAGACAATGACAACCTTATTCCAGTTACCAGCATATGATTCTGCTGGGTTACAACTGACAGTGGGGAGTTATTGGCACCACTCTCATAAACAGTAATCTTTACTATACATATTGAAGATTTTGTTCTTATTATCTTTAAACTAAATCAAGGTATAGGGCATTGCTCCAGTCTCTGATGCATATCCAGTAAAACAAAAGATTATCAAGAACTAAGACCAGATGTCGGCCCCACCCGAAGACCAGATGCCTGCCCTACCCGGAGACCAGCCCCTATATAACTGGCCTGTAGTCTTTGTTCTGTAAGATGGGCTTTAAGGACGCTAGTCCACCATCTTCCATCTTTGCTGGCAAAAATGAATAAACCCTTTCTATTCCACTGACTTGCCCCCTGACTTTTTTGCTAGTCTTGTGGCAAGCAGAACGGGCCCATTGCTTGGTAACACATTGAGGTATATGGGTTCAAAAATTGATTCGGCTTGAACTAAAGAACGCTGATTTATGGCCTATCAAACATACATAGTACATCTGCTTTAACCATTAAAGTAAAGAATGCACTCTCTTAAGAATGCATACTTCCTCTTCTATGCCCTGTCTGTAACACCTATATTAATCCCTTTCTGGACATCAGGGTCATGTTGACTCGCTAATTTGCAACTGAGTACCTCTTTGAAACTTTGATGAATATGTATCCTGGGCGTGTTTAATGTATGTTCTTTGTTCTAAAAAGGTATAAGACTGTACTGAAAACCGTGCTTCTCTAAAACACTTTCTTCCTTTCCGGAAAAGGCCTTCCTGGATTATAATCCTCACCCTGGCTCAAGTAAAACTCATTTTATCTCTCTTATCTATAGAATGGTTATTCGTTATTTTGCATCAACAGATGAAAAAAAGAAACAAATGGAGCAAACTATCATGGACATAGTTCTGAAAAGAGTGATACCTCCTCAAGAAGAGCCTCAGGCAGGTCCTTCAGGAGTATTCCAGAAGAAGACATTGTTATCATAGGAGATGACAGCTCCCTGTGAGTTATTGGCCCTGAAGACCTTCCAATGGGATAAGATGTGGAGGTGGCAGACAGAGATATTGATGATCCTGACCCTGTGTAGGTCTAGGCTAATTTGTGTGTCTCTGATTTAGTTTTTAACAAAAAAGTTTAAAAAGTTAAAAAAAAATTTTTTAATAGAAAAAAACTTATAAAGATATAAAGAAAGAAAATATTTTGTACAACAGTACAATGTGTTTGTGTTTTAAGCTGTGTTATTACAAAAGAGTCAAAAAAATATTAAAAAGTTTATAAAGTAAAAAAGTTATGTAAGCTAAGGTCAATTTATTCTTGAAGAAAGAAAAACATTTTTAAAATAAATTTAGTGTAGCCCAAGTGTACAGAGTTTATAAAGTCTCCATTACTATACAGTAATGTCCTAGGCCTTCACATTCACTCACCGACTCACCCAGAGCAACTTCCAGCCCGGCAAGTCCATTCATGGTCAGGCCCCCATACAGGTGTACCATTTTTTATCTTTTATACTGTATTTTTACTGTACATTTTTTTTTTTTCCTGAGGAAGATCAGCCCTGAGCTAATATCCTTGCTAATCCTCCTCTTTTTGCTGAGGACGACCAGCTCTGAGCTAACAACTATTGCCAATCCTCCTCCTTTTTTTTTCCCCCAAAGCCCCAGTAGATAGTTGTTTGTCATAGTTGCCCATCCTTCTAGTTGCTGTATGTGGGACGCGGCCTCAGCATGGCCGGAGAAGCAGTGCGTCGGTGCGTGCCCGGGATCCGAACCCAGGCCGCCAGTAGCGGAGCGCGCGCACTTAACCGCTAAGCCATGGGGCCGGCCCAACTGTACATTTTCTATGTTTATATATGTTTAGGTACAGAAATACCATTGTGTTACAATTGCCTACAGTATTCAGTACAGTAACATGCTGTACAGGTTTGTAGCCTAGGAGCGTTGGCTATACCATATAGCCTGGGTGTGTAGTAGGCTATACCACCTAGGTTTGTGTAAGTACATTCTATGATGTTTGCACAATGATGAAATTGACTGACAACACATTTCTCAGAACATATCCCCACCGTTAAGTGATGCATGACTTTAAATGACCAATTTCAACAACAAAGAAATAACATTAACCAAAGGGGATGGGACCGTTACGGAATAAAAAGACGTAAGAGAAAAATCAACTGAGTATAATATGTGGACCTTTTTGGATCGTGATTCAAACAAATCAAATGTAAATAGATATTTTTGCGATAAGCAAAGAAAATTGAACATGAACTGAGTATTAAAAAATTTAAGCATTAAATATTTAAAAATTTAATTACTGTTAATTTTATTGGCTATGATAACGTTATGGTCATGATTTTATCTGTTAACAGTCAACCTAATAAAGAGGTAAACTGAGGCAAGCTCAAATTACCAGAAATTGAGTTTATTCAGGGATAGCAGAGGAATTTGCAATTCAGGACACACGAACTGTAGCAAGCTGTAGGCGAGTCCACTGAGGGTTTGGGGCAGGCTATATTTATGGGCCAGGAATGCAAAGAGAGGAAAGCCCAGCCAGAGTCCAAGCAGTAAGTTCATTGACTTGAGGATGGGGAGGGATTCTTGGCAGATGTTCATTGGTCAGAAGATAAGTTTTTATCTTCTGTAAATCAGCCATTCATAGGAAATGTCTCAGTTCTTAAGTTTCGTTTTCCTGATGGTGCATGCATGAGATTCTCCATTTCATATCCTCTGGTTCCATTTTAGATTGAAATTCTTTCACAAGAGACACTTACTGAAATATTTACAGGTAAAATGATAAAACGGCTGGGATTTTTCCTTTAAATATATACCTGTATTCCCTTTTTCCTTGATATGGGTTTTTGTTACACAGGCATGTTAACTTTGTAAAGATTTGTTGTCCTTTACATTTATGATTTGTGCACTTTTTGTATATACGTTCTACTTCAAAACTTTACAAAATATTTAATTTATTGGATTTTTGATTTACAGATAATATGTATAGATGGTTAAAAAATCAGTTTATATGTAAAAGGGTATACGGTGAAAAGTATATCTTCCTCTCCCTGACCCCTCCTGATCCATTTCTTTTCTCAGAGTCAATAACTATTACCAGCATTCATCTGGAGGTATTTTTATACATGTACAAGTATGTATGTGCAAGCATGTCTTGGAGATAATTCCATGTCAGTATATATAGATTTTCTAACTTTTAATAGTTACATGTTATTTCATTGTTTGCATTACCATACTTTATTTGACTGGTCACCTAGTTCTGGACATTTAGGTGGTTTATAGTTTTTGTGATTCCACATAGTCCTTCTGTGACTGTCCTTGTCTATAGGTCTTAGTACTCATGGGTTTTGAAATGTTAATAGATGTTGCCAAATTGTCCTTCAAGAGGTTTGTACTAATTTACCTCTGTTTCCACCCACTAGTATATATCAGAGTGCTCAAGTTTACAATATATTGATGCATAAATAGTAATGCCCTCAAGAGGGAGATATTTTCAAAATAAATTGACCTTTGATTATAATAGTTCTTATTCAAGTACCTTAAACAAGCAAGACGTGGCTTGTTTCTTTATAAGATTAGTACTGAGTAATGTCAACTGAAGAACTTCCAGAATGAAAGGTTTTTCCCTTCTAAATGGTGTGATAAATAAATATAAATTTGGAAAAATAAAATCAGGAAGAAAACTTTGAATTATCCTTATTTAACAAGAAGGCTAATGAGATAAACTCAAAGTTTTGAAGGAATAGATCTTTGATGCCATTTCTCTCTAACCCTACCCTCAGCCCCTGGTTTCTCCTCTGTTGGATCTTGCTGTTATTTGTTTTTTAAAAAAATGCATGTAAACCTCATAAGGCAGGCTTTTTTTGTTGATGGTGAAACCTACTTTTGGTTCAGGCTCACTTTAAGTCCTGAGCAGATCTAGCAGCTGAGAGAGCACTTCTAGTACAAGGTTAGTTTGAGCTCATTCTGGAGAAAACATTGGAGCAAAGGCGACTAGTCGTTGGGGAACAATAGGTGGCAGTACAGAGAAAGCTTTGTAACCTTCAGTGGGTCATGAGCTCCTTTAATCAGGACTCGAGATCTCTCCCCAGAAAAATGCACACACCCAATTTACACAATATTTTGCACACAATTTGTAGAAAAGGAAAACTTTTCCCTTCTTCCCTTCTGGGTTCTTTGGCTGGCCTAATAATTAAATTGATATATGACAGATTAACAGGAGAAAAATAAATTTAATTTTGTATGTATGGGAGCCCCATTAAATATAAGATTCAAAGATGTGACAAAGTAGGAAGCCTTTATACCTTTTAGACAAAGAAACAATCAATTTGTGAAGAACTGACAAGATAAAGGGGCTTGGGATAGTAATTTAGTGAAGAAGTAACAAGATTTGTTTATATAGTCTTCTCAGCCCTAACTTCCCTATCTCTGCTGATAAGGACGCCTCCTATCCTCTGGGTACAGGGAGGGCACCTTTCACATGGGAGATTTATTTCCTGCTTTCAGGGGGACAAAGGAGGGTCAGAGTGTCCTTCTTGCACCAGCTGTTTCTCAAGTAACTTTAATTCAAAATAATCAATATGGCAAAGTGGTATATTTTGGGGTGGCATATTCTGCTTGCCTTCAAATTCATAAAGCTTTATAGGCCCCTAAAGCCCTTGGCCTGAAGGGCTTACTTGGGAAGGACCTGGGATATGCAAGAATCTTTGGCCAGAACTCATAAAAAGAATAACTAATATTTGTTAAGGCTTTACCTATAATGACTTCTTTAGTTGGTATTTTTATTATCCCATCTGATAAATAAAGAAACCCAGGCACAGAGACTTAAAGTAACTTATCAGGAAATGGAGAAGCCAGAACACAAAACTGGGTAGTTTGGCTCCAGAGCCTGAGTTCATAATCACTTCAATAAACACTTTATAGAATGTTGATACCCATTAGTCAAAGATGGCTAGAAACACACCTGTAGTCCAACGAAGTTGGATTTGGTGGCATGTAGCAATGAGAAAGTCAGCACACCATGAGGGACCATCGGGGCATCTCAGTATAAGGGTCTGGAGAGGGGCTTATTACAGGATTGCAGCTTGTGTTAGGTGATTTGGGGAGGGTTTAAGGCAGCAGGAATTTGCTCAAGGCTGGGTGCTATCAGGAAGTAGGAGTAATTCTGTGATTGGGTTTCTTTATGAATCTTACTTAGGAGATGGGAAGAATAAATTAGGGCTGAAGGTGTAATAAAGCAACAGCAGTCCCTTCTATTAGCCAGAAAATGGAGATATTTGGTCATTTTTGTGGTTAAGGCAGTGTTCTGGTTTCTGTCTGTGCTCAGACATGGGTTACTAAATTGCTTTCTTTTTGTCTTGCTCTTTTGTGGTCACAGAGTGACTTTGTCTAATGTTAATGTTTTGTGAAATTTTTTGTTTAGCAGAATACTTTGGTCTGCCTGTGAGTGCTGGGCCAGCTCCTGGCTGCTTTTCTCTTTTTCAAGAGGTAGGACTCATGAGGTTGCAAATGACAGAAAACCCAAACCAAAATGACTTAAGCAAAAAGGTAAATCCAGGGCTACATTCTCTGTATACTATATATAGTATATTTTTATAGATTATGTAATTGAAGCTCAGAGCGATTAGGTAGCTGAGCTACAATCTGAACCACCTACTATCTCTCAGTCTGATTCTATGGCCTCCGTTTGTTCCACTACTTCAAGGCACTAAAGTATGAAGGAGCAGAAGGAAATGGAGCTACGGACATGGCATGAATGGAAGAGATTGGGGAACAGTGAGGAATTCACTGGGGCCTAACCCTGGCTGCACATTAGAATCACTGGGTGGGGGGTGGGGTGGGGAGCTTGTTTCTATACAACATTCAAGCCCAGGCCTCACCCTAGACCAGTTAAATAAGAATTTCTGTTGGTGGGCCCAGGCAGTGGTATTTTCTAACTTTCCCAGATGATCCTAATACTCAGCCAGGGTGGAGAACCACTGGTTTAGATCATCTCTAACACCCTTTCCACCTCTGAAGAGGCCATGATTCTCAAGGGCAGAAAATGAAACACTCTTAAGGTTACATTTTGTAGGTGAATAGGGCATAGGGTGGGAATGAATTTAGGATGCTGATGGTTACATATTTACAGTTATAAATGTATTTATTTCACAGTCCAAATTGAAGGAAAAGAGTAGATCTTGCAAAAACTATGACTAAGTAACTTTGAGTCTCACTTGGCTTCAAAATAAGGAGAGGCACAGAAAAGTATCTAGTGTGTGTGTATATGTGTGTGTGTGTGTAGCCTACACATGCTTTATAGTTTTACTAACAATGGTGGAAATATTCTTAGGTCTGTGAAGGGCTGTAATTGGATATTTTTTCCATTAGATGGAGCTATATCTTTGTTACAGGAGAATTTTATGCATTTTATAAAAGGAATGTTTTATAGATGATGAATTTTAAGGTGGAACAGGAAAGAACTGCAAATTAAAATTGTTTTTGGAGTAGCTATGTTATTTCTAACTTTTGGAATATCTTGACTTGTTAATATGGGTGCCTTTGCATAGGGCTTATATTTTACACACTTTTGATATAAAGCATATTTAATAAAACTTTGTTTTTTGTGACTTTCTTCAAAAGGCCCCAAACAAACTCTATTCCTAGAAGAGTAGCTGTTAATAGTATTTAAATTAGGATGTTTCTAGATATAGGTCCACAATCACTTGTTTGCAATTCTGAAATCCAAAAAGCCAGATTTTGCAAATAAAAAAATAGGAAACTCAGTTAAATTTGAATTCTTGATAAACATTTAATTAACTTTCCTAATACAAGTGTGTTCTATGTAATATTTGGGAAGTATACTAAAAAATTACTTGTTGTTTATCTGAATTTCAAATTTAATTGGGCATTCTGTATTTTATCTTGCAACCCAGTCTGAAAACCAAAGATTTTTGTAATTTATTTGATGGGAAAATGTAACCTAAATTGATGTGAGGCTATGTATAGTCTTTACCTCACGTAGTGTGAATATTTGTATGTATCGCTGCAGAAATATTAATGTATTTGATTATGGATACTGCCCTGACTCCAGTTAGAATGTTACATAATATATGACATTTGTACCATATTATCTTTTTAAAATCAGAAAAGTATTGAATTCCAAAATACAGTTGTCCCAAGGCTTTTAGAAAAGAGATTTTGAACATGTGATAAGTTCTTTTTCAGTAAGCAAGAAAAAATAAGTATGCAAAAAGTTATTCCTGAAGTTACTGTAAGAAATAAAAAAAAAGTCCCAAATTAGTTCATTATAGATAATATGACTGGAAATAAATCTTCTAATTTCCTTTTGAAAAGAGTGTCTTGGTTTTCTTCTGTCTTCAAAAAGTCAGAAAAATAATGTAGAGGACAGGGCACCTACAGTTCAAACTGAAAAAACAGTGGAGAAATCATTCAGTCATCACCAGCCAAAACAAAATCACCTCAGACTCTGGAAGAGAGGCGGCCATCTTCCTTCTCCTTCAAACAAAACAAACCCTATGGAGGGAGACTGCCTAACCTCCTTGCCATTATATTCCAGAATGTTGTTACTTTGCTACTTAGGAAATGCTTTCTAATTTGTCCTAAATCTGTCTGATTTCAGTAGATATTTAATAGAGTCTATGTTAATGACCATTAAAAGAACTGCTCATCAACATTTTCACAAATATGCCTTTACCTTATCAAATATCTATTGATTTTCTTCTCAGATTTCTATTTCCAGCTTAAATCATCTCAATTCCCTTCAAATTTTTTTCATTGTAACCATTTACTAAGCTTTATTATTATTATAAAACAACTAGCCTTAATCTTGTATGCACTGGTGTGTTAAAGGCATAATACATAGGAAGATTACCTTTCTGTAGGCATTTTTTAATATATACACACATCCAAGAATTATGCTTCAGAACAGTCTCAATATTTGCAATGTGTCTACTAGGTCTTTTCCTGCTAGCTCTTTTTAAACTGAATCAGTATCTTCTAATAACTTTGAAAATGGGTTTTTGCCCGGTGAATTACCTAGTGTTCCCTTTTTCTTATATATATATATAGATATGTTTTGCCTCTATCTTCCAACTTTCTAAAATCAACTTAAAATCTTACTACACGCCCTTACGTTGTCAGCAAAGTAGTGGCGGTCTGTGTCGTTAATTAAAAAACAATATTAATCCTTCAGTTGTATGTTTGTAACTGTGAATCATATCCAAAGGGAAACAGGTCTTTTTTAGGACCATTGTATGAAGTGATCTGCTCACAATGGATGTCAGAATATGTGTAAAAATATATATTATATAATATAGATACATTCAACAAAGTTTTGATCATACTACATGAATAATTTTGTATCCTTATTTTTTAGTTAATATTATGTAATTACTTTCCCAACAAGCAATTTTTTTTTTTTTTTTTTGGTGAGGAAGATTGTCCCTGAGCTAACATCTGTTGCCAATCCTCCTCTTTTTGTTGAGGAAGATTGTCCCTGGGCTAACATCTGTGCCCATCTTCCTCTACTTTATATGTGGGATGCCTGCTACAGCATGGCTTGATAAGCAGTGTGCAGGTCTGCCCCTGGGATCTGAACCCACGAACCCTAGGCAGCCAAAGTGGAGCGTGCAAACTCAACTACTACGCCACTGGGCCGGCTCCCCAACAAACAATTTTTATACATTACCTCATGTAGATTTACCATATTTGCTTAAATCATTTCTCTATTATTGGATGTTTTGGTTATTTAATCAAAATGGGATTTTTAAGGATAACTTTCCAACAGTTGAATTGCTAGGTAAAAGAATGAGGGATAATTTAAGGCTCTTGATACATATTGCCACATTTCTTTCCAAAAGGATTGTGTCAAATTATGTTTTTTTTTTTTTTTTTTTAAAGATTTTATTTATTCATTTTTTTCCCCCCAAAGCCCCAGTAGACAGTTGTATGTCGTAGGTTCACATCCTTCTAGTTGCTGTACGTGGGACCCGGCCCCGCGCTGGACGGAGAAGCGGTGCCCTGGGGCGCGCCCGGGATCCGAACCCGGGCCGCCAGCATCAGAGCGCACGCCCTTAACCGCTAAGCCACGGAGCCGGCCCCTCAAATTATGTTTTAACCAACAGTATATGAAAGTGGGTTCTAAGGATCTTCAATACAATTGTCAGGGACCTAAATAGGATGATCCCTTTCTTAATACTTTTTGATATGACTCTTTATTCAAGATTTTTATTTAAAAATGACTAAAAGCGTTACCTGGAAATGACTAAATCCACCCTTCTAATGAATGATATGCAGTTTGCTAAACCCAACATTGATATATGGATTTTAGTTAATATAGATTAGATGTGCAGAGAGTTTCTGATGTTAATTCTAATCTCTCTTCATTAAAGAATGGTGAAACTATGGGGCCGGCCCTGTGGCCTAATGGTTAAGTTCAGTGCGCTCTGCCTCATCGGACTGGATTCAGTTCCTGGGCGTGTACCTACACCACACATTGGTGGCTGTGCTATGGTGGTGACCCACATACAACGTAGAGGAGGACTGGCACAGATGTTAGCTCAGGGCGATTCTTCCTCATGCAAAAAGAGGAAGATTGGCAACAGATGTTAGCTCAGGGCAAATCTTCCTCAGCAAAAAAGAAAAAGAATGGTAAAACTAATCCAAATTGACTGAGGCATTGCGTGGGGGCCTGTGGACAGCCTTTGTGCCCTTCTTTGGAGGCAGAGAAATTGAAGGAGGACAACCTGCCCCCTCTCCCTTATTAAATTAGCATTGAGGTTCCTTGTGGTAGTCATTAGGCCTGTTCCCAGACTTTTCACTTCTCCTCTTTCTTGGCACATGACGAGACTGCACATTTCTAGCTCCCTTTGAAGTTAATCATGACCATATGATTTGCCTGGGCCAATGAAATGTGAGAGGAAAGTGACAGATGTCACTTTTGGGTGGAAGTTTTAAGAGTCAGTGTATGCCACTTTTTTTTTGCCACTTCCCCTTTTGGTGCCTGGGTGATTGTGGAAGCACATGTTGAGACGGCCCCTCCCTCAGGCTGGGTCCCTGATCACTCAGTGAGCAGAACGTCCTTGCCAATCTGTGATGGATACATAAGTGTGAGCAAGAAATAAACATTGTTGTTTTAAGCCCCTCAGATTTTTGATGTTTGTTTCTGCAGCAAAATGTAGCCTATTCTGACTGATACACCCCTTACAATCCAGCCGCATATGGGAGAGTGGACTCTTTCCCCATCTGGGTGAGTCAGAGCACATGGGTGGTCTCATTCCTGTGCTAGCTGCCTGGTAGCCTCCACCGCCAATTCCTGTGCAGCCCCTGTGCATAAGCCATCTTTCCCCCTCACCACATCGTACCTAGCTTTTGCTTTGTCAACTGTGTTTCCCCTGTTCAAGGGCAAGAAAAAGGAAGCTTTTTTGGGTTATATGCAAGGATGTAGAACAAAGCTGGAAGCGTGGTGCAGGGGAACATATTGAGAGTTTGCAACAGGACACATTTTTACTAGCATCTCCCCATAGCTGGGCCTGATCTTTTTTTTCCCTTCACCTGGATTCGTCACTCTTATCCTTCTATATCCCATGGTTGCTCACGTCTCAGGCAAGTCACGGTTCCCTTACCTGATAATGTCTGACAATAAAAGGAGTGCAGATTTCTCTTAGTCTCTCTTTTTACAGTTCTCAAGTCCAGATTTTAAAGTATAGAATCTTCACCTACTGTATTTCTATTTCTATTTCTATTGCACCACCACACAATTTATATACTACTGCGAGAGTCTTTGTAAATGCTGGAGGTTAAGAATGTGTGGCTTAATGTTACTCTGCATAAATGCTTGATGCCTGAAAATGATTTCTTCTTCTTACGTGACTCTCATACGTAGGGTGTATAGGCTGTCCTAGCATTTTTTTTTAAGGGAGATAATTTCAAAGTTGGACTTGACCTTGAGATGTTTTCTTTCATTATTAAAACAAAGAGACAAACAAACACAAACATAATTATGTGGTTGTTTCCTGCCTTGCATTACAAAAGCCATCCCTGTACCTGTAGCTGCCTGGATTTCAATGTTGGGGCATTTCACGCTCATTTTTGTGAGGGTTATACAGACATCTTATGATTGTACAAGGAAATAGACATTGTAGAGTAGTTCAGAGTGAAGCTCTAGAGAGAGAATCTGGTTTGTACCCCAGACTTCCCTCGGTGTAAACTGGGGGTGATGAAACCCATCACGAAGGCTTGTTGTGAAGACTTAATGTGAAAGGACAGGGGAAAATAAAATGTTATTCATAATCCCCTTCACTTTTTAGGAAGGCTTTTAATTTGCTGACAACCGGGATATAAGTATGCAGGTTAGGGGTGAGAAATCAGAGGAAGGAAAGGGAGCCGGTGGGGCTGGGGGCCTCTAGAGGATGAGGGTGACACGGAAGACCCCAGCTGGCGGCAGAGCTGGGGGAGGGGGGTCAGCTCTGCCTTGAATGTTGGCAGCAGTTTGCTGAGGATGCGTAACGTGAGACCTCTTTTCTGTTTCCCCTCAGAAACCTATTGTAAAGTCTATTTTTTAAAACAAATCTCAAAATATTAGGAATGACTGAATTTCTTGTATAAAACGGGGCAGAGGCCTAAGTATTTACTGGCGTTGGACCAAGACAGAGTCAGCCTGTAAGGATGAGTGACAGCCCATATCTTCATTATAGAGGAAAACACTTAGTGCGCTGCCTGGCAGGTCCAGGAGCCTAAAAACCCCTCTGCACCCATTGTCTGAGAGAGAAGGAGGTGTTTTGTAACAGGGAACAACAGTGGACATTTATGGCATTTGAACAGAGTTGTATCTGCAAAGGTCTGTGATGCAGCAATTAGAGACATAAGTAGCTGGCGATCAGCAATATAATTCGAGAAGACATTGTTTCTTCAAGTATGAGACTTGAACAATTGGAGACAGAAAGACTAGAGATTCAAGCACAATATAAAGAAACGTAATGTTTGAGTGAGGACTCAGGCTAGCATGTGATGTGGTCCAGCGAGGGCATGGAGTGGTAGCAGTGGGTGATGCTGAACGAGGCTATGAGAATACAAGAATCTAGATGGGACCCAGGCTTTACTAGTAATTTCTCTAATCATTTCTGATTCATGGTTTCTTCTGTATCCTAGAGAGAACAGTTTGGGGATAATATGATTTTATCTGTATACTATTTATATAGTATTATTTTTCTTTTTCTTTTGGGCTTTGTTTAAATGTTTATGAACTTTATCAAAAATCATTTCTTAGTGTGGGATTGGTTCATCTTGATTAAACTTTTTATAAAATTCTTAGAAAAGACACTTAGGTACCTAACATAGATGGATACAAGATTAAATTTATGGCTATGCTTCTGAATCCCAGAATGTAGAGTAGGTAAGTAGCCATCCTTATGAAAACCCGTATCAACAAAACTCGTTTCTTCATCATTGTGCCATGCACTTATGAACTACACTCTGTGTGTGTGTTTGGAAACGCAGGATTTTTTTTCAATATTCTTTCCCCCAATTATGAAAGTAACAAACACTATAAAAATAAAAATAGGGGGCCAGCTCATGAAGTTTGCATGCTCTGCTTTGGTGGCCCGGGGTTCACAGTTCGGATCCCTGGTGCGGATGTATGCACTGCTTATCAAGCCATGCTGTGGCAGGTGTCCCACATATAAAGTAGAGGAGGATCGGCACAGATGTTAGCCCAGGGCAAATCTTTCTCAGCAAAAAGAGGAGGATTGGCAATAGATGTTAGCTTAGGGCTAATCTTCCTCACCAAATAAATAAATAAATAAATAAATAAAATAAAAATAAACACTATAAAAACAATACAAAATAGGAAAGAATCAAGAAGAAAATGAAAATCATACTTAGTCCCACCACCCAGAAATAAACATTTTGTGGCCTACAATGTTTAACCTTGAGTTTTGGAAATTAAATTGATGAGCTCTATAAAGAAAAACCCTGGAAATCTAGGATTTGCCCTTAGCCAAGATTGAAGTATATACGTCCTTTAAAAATTCTTGTAACTTATAGGAGAAATCTTCAGTTTTTTCAGTTATTTCTTAAATATCCTAGGATTTAAGTATTTGGAACTGCAGACATGAACATTTGATGTATTAAAATAATCTTTAACTAATTACTTCCTTGCTTAATTTGTTTAACTACCAAACTAGGAACGTGTTCATTGCTCTAGGTAGTCTATCATAGCTGACATGTGTGTGTGAAGAAACAGAGAAAAGTATCCATTCTCTCCCTTATTTTCATAAAAAAGGGGGACTTCTTTTCTCCTTTTACTGTTATATAGCTTTTATTGCAATAATACTGTTTATTATAGTGCTCCTCAATCTCTTTACATGTTGTCTTTATTCTTGGTATTGCTTTTCTGACTTTTCTCTGAGAAATAAGATGGAAATGAATGACGAAGGTAATTTTCAATAATTTAGACTTGATATATTGACCCATCTCACCCTGTAGTCACTTAAAAATTATTAAATTTTATGGGCAAACTCAAAAACATTGAGCCTATCAGGGAATCAGTATGCAGGTCTATTTGGGGTGTTTAATATAGTATTTTGGTAATAACAGAAGGACTTGCCTAGAAAGATAAGGTTCAGTGAGAGCAGTGTTTTCTGGGGATGTGTTAACTCCCTTTAGTGGAGAGGAAAAAGTGTAGGGAAAATACCCCAAATATTTTGATTAGCCTGCAAAATTTATCTAATTAGATGATTTTCTCCCAGCACATTCAACTTGCTGTTTACTTTTCACTTAGTTAAGCAAGAGAAAGCTGGTCACCATTAAAAGAACCTCTTATTCTCTACACACTGATAAACTAGATCATCTTTATGGAGACGATGAGAAATTAACTGAAATGTCATTAGCATAGTTCATTTCTTAGTCAAACCAAACAAGACAGATCCCTGATATAGAAAACATGCTACTTCATCTCAAGCTAAACTGGAAAAAAAAAATCTATCTCTGACCAGATTTCTTTTCAAATTGCTATTTTAGGACTGTCTTAATTCTATCATTTCTAACAACCATCATCCACCAAAGAGGGAAAAATATCTGTGATTTTGATAACATCATTGCTAATGCTGTGTTTAAGAAGAAAAATGCGTCTTATTAAAGCATCTTCAGCTGGCATTTTTCATGAATTGATGGACATCTGTTCAATCTGGGCATTGTGCAGCTCAAAACACATTTATTCTCTCAGCATTCTTAAGGGTCTCTGTGCACTCGCTGGATGCCAAAGATAACATCTAGATCAGCAATTTCTCATAAATCATTGGAGCACGGAACATGAAACAAGAAGAGGAAATCAGGAATTCAATAATAAATATGGCAAGGTGCACAAACAAGAGAATTGAAACCAGATGAAAAGGAGCCTTTCAGTACAGAAGGTCAAGAAACGAGTTTCTCTGCTCCCTCACAGCCTTAGAATAATCCCTCTGATTGTGCTTTCTATCCAGCCATCAGCTTACTGCTCTGAGTTGGTTTTGGAATATTATGTGGCCGATTTAAGGCTTTAACATACAACTGATAAATTAGTGTAGTTTATTTTAGTTTGCTCAAGGCCCCAGGCCATTATGCAATGAAGAGGAAAATAGTGTTTATTGTACTTTCAGGAGTACTGTGCCCACAGGCCTTGAAATAAATTCTAGATATGTGTATATAGATATAACTCAATTTATACAATAGATTTTTTAAATCTTGAAGTTACATGTGTGATAATAATGTGACTAATTTTGTTTTTAAACAAAGTGTCAGAATTTCTCAGGAGCCATCTTAGGAAGATACACTTATTCCAACAATGTTGACATTTCTAAATATGTTATGGGAATATCTCTTTGAGTCTTGTAAAGCCTCAATCCATTTTTAAAAATAGCCTCCTTAGTGGCAAATCATCATCATTTGTCAGTGGGTTTGAACTTCTGGAAACATAGTTGTTTGGTGACAAGTATGGTAAATGATGTAGGTGAAATGATTTTTTTGTTAAAAACAATGTAGAACAAGAAATTATTAAAAGTAGTTTTGAAAGCATTTCCAAGGAAAGGTTACAAAATATGACTGATGTCTCCTCACACAATTATTCAATATGTAAGCTGAATATTGGGATTTTTTTGGAGTTTGTTTTGTCTTATAACAAAGAGATTTGTTTTACTCTTTCATTTTGAATATTTTAGTTGAATTTAAAGTGCACAACGAGAGCTCACTTTTAAAGGACATCCTAAGCAATCATTATAGACTAAAGAAATTATTTATTATGTGAATAAATAAACAAATAGTTGATACTTTGCATGTTCAGATTTATAAATACTTGTATGTTGTTTGTTTGCTTTTAAATCCAGACACTTTCATGGCATATTTTGTGATTAAATTAAATTCTCTTTAAGATACTGAGTTGATTCATTTTGGTTTCTTCTAGGTCTCCTTAAATTTATTTGTTTACCCTTAATTTCAAGGGTGAATCAGCCTTATCAGAACTGAACCCTTGCAACACAGGCGGAAGGGCCTTGGACCCACCTCCCTCAGTGCCCCTCTGAGCTGCTTTCAGAGAATGACTTCTTTCTATGCAGAGATGCGTTTTCCCCCTGTGGTCGTCACCATTCAAAAACAGCCTGATTCTCTTTTGTCTCCTAGGTTTTTGGATACATAGGTAGGCGTTATCACTTGTGGTTAAATTAGGCATGTGGGTATAGCCAGAATACCCGGGTCCAAGTCCCAGCCTTCCACTTGCCAAACTGTGCCATCTCACCCACGTTGCTTAGCTTCTCTGTGCCTCAATTTTCTCGTGGGCAAGTTGGAAAAAATCATAGCTCCTAATTTATGAGGTTGTTGTAAGGTTTAAATGAGTTCATACATTTAAAATGCTGCAAAGAGCATCTGGTACATGGTGAGTCTCAGTAAACATTTGCTATTATTATTACATTAAAATAAATACACAGAGTGAGCCTTTTTGCCGTTATAATTTTTTAATTCAGAAATTTATAGAGAACAGTTTCTCATACTTGTAAACATGTGTTATAGCTGATAGTATTTCAGCTTATGGATGCACCATAATTTGCTACATTAATCTCTTATGTTAAATAGTTAGATGGTTTCTATTTTTTTGCTGTTTTAAATAGTGTGATAATTTTGTTCCTCCTTGTTTTCTTAAAATAATAGGAGTTTCTGAACAATTCCACAGAGTGCGCACATTTTTAATCCTTTTGATATTTTTTTTCTAAATTGGCCACTAGAAACGTTATCAACTTACATTCACATCTGGGAAGACTGTATTGATTTCTATAGCTTACTGTGCTCACTTCAGCTTGCATTTCCAGCATAATCCCTCTTCTATGATGTTAATATATTAGCCACTTCTGCACATTTACCAGACTCCTGTCATAGAAAAACAGCTTCTCCTGGTTCAGTCATCCAAATCATTATCAATGATTGATATATTTGGGATATATTATCTCAAATCTTTAGTTCCTTCACACTGCATTTGTCTATAATTTTGCTTCCATTTCCCGTCGTCCCTACTCCTTGCTCCTGATGTCCTGTTACATGTCTGTCTCTCCGGAAAGGTACAAGCTCTCAACCTCAGGTGTTTTCTGCAGATGTGCTATTACCAGCGTTCTTAGAAGCTCAGGGTCACTGCAGCATGGAGATCTGATCTTCTCCCTTTAAGCCACATGAAATTTAAGAGGAATGGAAAAGAAGTCTTACAGCCAAAGCAGAGACAGAAAAATCATGAAATAAGGAAACAAACAGGCACGGACAAGAGCAGTTGGAAGGAGCCTTTATCTTGGGGAATAAGTTCAAGGTAGGGATCACATATGGAGAAGTGCTTTATCAACTGAAATGAGAACATATTCAAGAGACATTAAGTGTAAAAACAAGGCGTGGAACAGAGCCTATCGAGCAGTGTGTTCCTATTTGCGTTAGAAAATAGAGTCTAAGAATATATGTGTATTGCTGGTTTATGCATAATGTACATCTGACAGAACACAAAGGACTGGTGGCTCTAATTACTCTGGAGAGGAAAACTGGGGAGTGGAGAACAGGGATGTGAAAAGATTCTTTTCGCTCTCTATCCTTTTGTACTGTCTGAATTTTGAACTATTTGAATGTCTTGTCTATTCAAAAGTAGATAAGTAAAACATGTTAAAACTTCTCTCTCATAAGTGAATATCTTGTACTACTCACTGGCTTACATAATGGTGCTTTTCTTTTTAGAACCTGATTGGTGCCTGTATCCTAAATTGTCCTATTAGCATGCATAACAAAGGAGCCCCTGAGACTGAAAGACATCCTTCTGACAAAATTAACTGTAAATTTCCTTTACCCACAGGCTGCATATGACAAATCTTTGTCATATAAAATCCTTGCAGGTTTTCTTCATTTTCATTTTATGTTAGTTGAAAACTAAGGGCTTGCAGGGGAGAGGGGCAGCAATTATGTCCAGGTTTCATTGAACCAGTGGCAGAAAGAAAACTAAGCTTTTCATTCTTTTCTTTTTCTTGTTTTTTTTTTCAAAGGAGGAAGCTCATTATGTTTGGGATCCCACAGCTATATATTCTAAAAACATTTTGGCTGTTTTTTTTTTTTTTGAGGTACTTTAATAAAATGCAACTCAAAATGATTCACTTGGATAAGTGGTCTTAACAGCAAGGAAAACAAACCCTTTATGAAAACAACATCTATAAGCCTGGCCTCCTGTCTTTTATCTTTACTGTTTTCTCTGAGTCTGGCATGAAAGAGACGCACACCAGCCTCCACAGGGGGTTAAATGGAGAACCATCCAAACATCACAAAGCACCGTCCAGAAGTTTGATGACTTCCATTCCCGACTCTGGTGCTCAATGCCTGGCTCGCGGTGCAGAGACCATGATGTCCTGCCCAGGACAGATGCTCACAGTGTGTGCCAGAAACAGCAGTTCTCTTCAGCCCAGCACAAGATGCACATGTCTCAGAACAAGCCTCCATCCTTTTTCTAGGGAACTGAGCATAAATAGCTTGTTCCACATCTGGCTCCAAGTCCATTTCTGTTCAATCTTAGAATAGGGTCTTAGCTCCTTCTTCGTTTTAGTTCAGCTTTCAGCATCTACTTTAGCTCAGGTTTAATTCATTAAGCTCTTACTTCTGTATATTATCAAATGTAGGGGAGGAAGGAGAACCGAAGGATCGGGACATCTGCTTTTTAGAGGAGATCAGGACAGAGCTGGGGGCTGAGGAATTAGTTCCTGGGTCTTCAGATCTCAGAGAAAGGAACCCTCTCTGGAGCTGGAACTCTATTGGAGATGACAAGTAGCCTTTAAATCTAGAGGGGTTTTACATAGGGGTAAAAAAAATACTATGCAGAGCTACGTTAAATGCTAATAGTGGTTGTTTTGAGTGGGGAAGAGGGTAATTCCTATATTTTTCTTTATAATTTTTTGTATTTTCAAATTTCCTACTGTAAGCTCATTATACTTAGTAGGTCTGTAAGCTTGAATAATTACATTATCTCTTGGAATATCTCTCTTTTTAAAAAAATCTTTAAAATAGAGACAAGAGTAAAATTTCTTAGGGCTTATGGAAGGGTGAAATGAGATCATAGACATACAGGGCCTGACATGTAGTTCTTGCTCAATGAACACTAATTTCCTCATCGTTATGTTCTCCCTCGTGCTCTCCTTTCGCTGTAGGATCAGAGGTTTGTTTTGGGACCAGCTGGGAGGGTTACTGCTGTGAGAGAAGATCTGTCACAACAGTGTTCAAATTTTAGTATCATTAGAATCACCTCGAGGGCCTGTTAAAAACAAACTGCTAGGTCTTATCTCTAAACTTGCTGGTTCAGCAGGCCTGAGGTGGGGTCTGAGAATTTGCTTTTTTAACACCTTCCCAGTGACACTGATGCTGCTGGTCCAGAGAGCACAGTTTGAGAACCCTGGATCTAGCAGCTGCACAACAAAGGTTAATTTCAAATTATTCTAAATGCAAATATCTGATCTCTTCTCTGTCTTTCCTCCCTCCCTTTCTCCCTCCTTCCCCATACCCACTTTTTTTCTTATATTTGGAAGTTAGAGAAACCACCAAACTCTATATTTCTCACCTCTGCATTTTTTGTCAACAGCTCAAGTCTCTTCTTGTGAAACCAGGAGGGAGCAATCATGTCCTTTTGCTGTAAGTATCTTGTTTCCTTCCGATACCAAGAGAAAGACAACCAGGCATTCTCTGGACATTTGCTAATCTGAACTGATATTGTCTACTAATAGTAGAAAGACAGCCTCTTTGATGACTGATGCTTAAAAAAAGTTGGAAGCTCTATAGGCATTCTGGTGCCAGGGAATATTTTTGACATTTAGGGTTTATTTAATCTTTTATCAATATAAATATTTGAAAAATAAAATGGTCAAGAAAATGGCTAGGGAAACACTTCAGGTCAGTGCTTGGAATAGCAGGCTGTGTTCAGCTTGAAGCCTGAAAAAGCCTCTTTGTCTTCCTCAACTCTGGAGGATAGAAGTTCTTTGCTCTGGATCCATGAGCCCCCTGAAGTTGAATGCAAGACAGTGTGTTGGCTTATGTGCCTTTTTCTGGCAAGAGGGTCCGTGGCCTTCGATGGATGGTCAAAGGGATTGTGACTCAGAAAAGATTAATACTGCCATGGAGACTTGCCTGGTCAAAAGCCACATGTTAATTTCTTAATGAAGAAAACAATTTCTTACCATGGGAGAAGGAGCTGGGAGCACAGGCTGGTGAGTGGCCCATTGAAAGATGAGTGAGCAGTGACCTCTACCAGTGAACTCTATCGGGGAACCACTAGTGAAACCTTCCTCATCTTTAGTTTCCTCATCTGCAACATATAGATAATAAAAATGCTTACCTAGCTGAGTTATTGTCAAGTTTAATGAGATGTTTGCAAGGCCCCTAGCATAGTATCTGGTCCATGGGAGATGCTTAATAAAAGGGAGCTGGTAGCAGCGGAGGTCCTGGTTGCCTTATGGTGCTCACTGCATCCGCGTCGGAAGCAAGGATCTTTGGCACGTCTTTGGTTCCAACAGAGGGATCAGAGGTCTCCCTCTGCGAGGTAGGGCTATTACCTTCATTTTACAAATAACGAAACTGAGGCTCGTTTCCAAAAGGACTTAGAGTGGGTTTTTATTTTGCGCTGCATTCATTTATTACAGCCATATTTTCTGCCAGTAAAATAGTACCATAACATGTAAAATATACAAGTCTTTCATCCATTGTGCCTTGTAGGGAGCACCGTGATTTCCAAGCACTCAGCCTCTCAAACAAGCACTGGCCAAGCTGGTGTTTTGGAAAACAGCCTGGCAGAGGCTGGGAACCTCAATCGTCTGGTTCTAAACTCTGGGCTCTGCCCACTGAACGGCTGCCCTGGCTAAGAGGAACACTTATTCCCCCGTAGCATGCTCCCTGGAATTAGTTTTGTATTTAATCAAAAACTTACCTAAGAAAATGGAAACATAATGCACACTGACACATACAAAACAACAGCACACACATACTATTTAAAATATTTTTCTTTTCTGGAAAATATGAAAACAAAACAGACTCCAAGTAAGATAATATTTTAACTGAACCTACACTGTTGAGGTTGATAATAACACTCAGCAGAAACACTTGCTGTTACTCTGAGCTAATGAATCTCTTGTGTTTTTACAGGTCCATCTCTTAGCCGAGGGCCTCACAAATGGAGGAATCAGGTTCTTGCTACTCAAAGTGTGGTCCATGCACCAGTAGGATCAGCATCCCCAGGGAGCTTATTAGAAATTCAGAACCTCAGGCCCACCCGAGACCTGCTGAATCAAAATGTACATTTGAATAGAATCCTGAAGTGATTCATATGCATATGCATATAACATTTGAGAAACCTTTGTTTAGGTAGCCAAAAAAGTGATCCTTTCAGCACGTGTGAGTAAGTACCAGGAGTATCTGCTGGCTCTCCAGAACTGCACCTGTTCTCCCTTTGTGGCTTCTGGCTCATTGCTGCATCTCTGGATATGTCTCACTTTGACCAGGGTTCATCACCACCTTCTCCTGAAAAGCCCAGAGCCCAGGAATCAGAAACCAGGCAGAAGCAATCTTCTGTTTCGTTTCACCAGAATCCCTCTAGTTGGACATGAATGGGCAAAGTGTTAAGGCTGCACTCCCCAGTGACAGAGCTCCTAGAGCAAGTTTTAAATGACTCAAAATAAAAGAAATTGCTCCTGAAGACTCTAACCCATAATAACTAGGAGTTTGCTGGAGAAAAGGAGAGGTTAGGAAGTGATGCATAGAGAGGGATGTATTTAAAGTTGAAATATTGTTTCAGCTCCTTGCTGGAGTCCTGTTCTAGTTATAGATGAGCCATTTACCTAACAGAACTTCTGTGTTTGGTTAAAGTACTTTACCCTAGTTCCAAGGGTGCTGATTTTTAGGGAGCATACTTGCATTGGGAAAGCAAATTTGATACCACTATTGGCCAAGAACAAGCTGACCATATGAATTCTGGGGCTGTCATAGTTCAACGTCATTATCACAAACGGGTTGGGAATTATTATTATTGAATTGGGGACCATTCAATAATGGGGGAAGAGACACCCAAAAGACAGAGCAGATGATGGCAGCTCCCCAAAGAGAGAAGAAGAGAGAAGGCAGGTTGAGGCTCTGTGGGTGGAAGCCAAGAAAGATAATCCTTGTGGGGCCATCCTTTGACATGAGAAGGAGCCCTGGGACTCCACAGCAGAAAGTCCGATGTGGTCTCCTGCCAGGCTTGGGAAAGCAAAGTGATTTGCTGGAGGTATGGAGCTAGAAAGAGGCAGAGCTGGAAGTGGAATCAAGTTCAATGGGTTCCTTGGCCTGGAAAAGTCCAAGCCTGGAAAAAGAGTGTGCTTCTCAAGCTTTAGCTTCCTCAGAAGCAGCTGGAGGGCTTGTTGAAATACAGAGTGCTAGGCTCCAGCCGAAAGTGTCTGATGCAGTAGGTTTGGAGTGGAGTCTGAGGGATTGCATTTCTATCAGGTTCCCAGGCAGTGCTGATGCTGCTGGTCCAGGGACCACGCTGTGAGAACCTCTGCTCAATAGGCTCCCCCACAACTAGATAGACAGTCCTGATATTGCTTTCCTAACAGGCCATTACCACGTTCCTAACTTCCTAAGGTGGGCTGTCTACTGAACTATAGCAGAGAAAAACATTAACGCACAATAGGGGAAGGGATGATCAATATGCACATTTTCAGATTTCTCTTCCCTTCTCCCACCCCTGCTTCTCGTGCCCTTCCCAGCTTTTAGGGGGGAAGATTCTTGTTTGATGGTCAACTCTCAGGTGATAAAGAAAGCAGGGGGGATGGAAATGAGACCAGGCATGGGGATTTGGAGTGAGAGGTGACAAGTGAGCACCAGGATAATGTGAGTTCTCCCAGAAAATTTGTGGAGGACACTGGATTTCTTAAAGTTATAGTTATTTCATTTGGATATTAAAAGCAAAGATGATCCCAAAGGCTGGAGAATAGTGGTGCCTCTTAAGACTGGAGAAGAGAGTTGGATCCTTTATACAATTTTTACAAACTCTTATAAATAATTTAAATGTACTTATGATCTGCCTTGAAACAAGAGGGCCATTATGCTAGGAGACAAGTCACTGGGAGGGCTCTGACTTAATAGGAACCAGGATGTGATGAAGAAAGAGAGGAACCTCATAAGAAAGCTGCATTTTGATACGTTCCCAGGTGGATTCACCCCAATCAAAGAGATTTGGACAAGGAGTTAAACATCTGGATTACAAGAAATCTTTACAAAATGTTGGTATTCTCAAAGGAGCGTAAAGCCTGGGTTAATTTAACCAGTTGGTTTTTAGGCTAAAAATCATCTGCCTGGCTCTAAAATACTCAGAGATCAATTTTACATTCAAATGCACAGCAGCCTAGTGCAAGATCAAACTCTTGTATTTTTTGAGGCTCAGTTTTCCATAATTTCAGTTTTGCTGCCCTTATTGAAGCCTACCTTTCCAGACTATAGAACTGAAAGAAGTTTCCTATTTTTGTGATATGCCATAATTTTATATTATTTATTAATTATAATACATATCATTATTATATGGCATATCATATATATTGTAAAAATAGCCTGGATCAGCAGCCCAGAATGCCTAAAGTGACCAGGCCTAGAAGACGGATACCCACATCTGTGGTGTGATTTGCAAAACTGTTCTGCTAAGGTGCCCAGATTCCCCTTCAGGATAAAGCCGTTCTACCCAGGAGGGTAATACATACGACAGTTCAAGTAGGTTGCAGGGTGAAAGAGCTTTGGAGTCACAAAATCCCAGCTTAAAATTACTAGCTTAACCTCTCCACCCTCAGTTTTCCCATCTGTAAAATGAAGATAATAAGAGTAACTATTTCACAGCACAGTGCCTGAAACTCAGCACAGGCTCAATAAATCTCAGTGTCCTTCTCCCTTTGATGGTAAAGGCAGTTACCTGGGAGGGTCTCTCATTAGCTCACGAAGAGGGCAGGATGGGAGCACAAGGATTAATCTCATCTCCAGGCCTTGAGAGGACAGGACAGACAGGGGCCAAGGTGCTAGGCAGGTAGAGAGTCCGGACCGGTCTTTGAAACCTTTTAAGTCTCCAGCATGGTCTGCAGACGGCATAAACAGAATGCCTCAGGCATTCCATTTGTCAAAAGTATGTGGATGCTGTTACGGTTCTTAAAATGCAACTTCATTGAAAATTGGTTTTGAATTTATGGTAGCTTTGGTCATTCTGTGTGTTCTCAATCAATGGAAGCTAAAAACACAACCACTCTCACAGAGGGCATGACTTCCTCTCCACCCTTCTTCCTTTTTTTTTCTTTTTTTAAATAAAAAAGCAGTCTCTGATTGGAGAGGCTGGGACTGTCAGATCTGGGACTGGAGTCTTGTCCTCGGCTGGGGAGGCAGGAATGGTGTGAGGAGCCAAAGGGCTACAGGCGGCTGGGCCTTGGGACTCAGGAGGGAAAAGGAAGCCCACGGCGGGAGAACGTGGCCCTGAAAAATGTGGTGGGGGTGGTTTTGCTCAGGCCATCCCCAGAACAGATGCAAAATGTCAGAAAATGGCAACATCCTCAAAGCAAAGCTGACTGTGTAAGGAAAAACCAGATTCTGCAACGGACTGGGAGATTTGAAATTCGTTCAGCAAACCAAAATGTAATTCTGTTTGCTTCTCCCGTCCCACCTTTCACATTCTGCACTTCCTTTTGTTTTCTTCTCTGCAAATCTTCCCTTCTTTCTCAGTTCCTCTTCTTTTCGCACCCACAGAGAACTTGATTCCAGTAGTAAGAAAAACTTGTGAGACAAATATTTTGGTTGTATTACAAATCAGTTGTCATTTGTTTTCCATTTCCTCTGACTATTTACATCTGCCTCCCCGCCTGGCTTTTTTTGGAGAGGGTGACGCACACTCCAGCCTTAGTGCGCACACCAAAACAGGGACGACTTCACAGCAACATAACATGCTCAAAGGGTTTGTTATTAAAAGGTTGTCATTTTGGCAGTATACTTTTTAACCATTTGAAGCTTGCTCACTGAAGAAGACAGGGGGACAAACGGAGTCCTGCCAGCTGCAGCTATCTTTGTAATGTAACAAGTTTTACAGTTATTTGCCATTCTTTGAACTTTGAATCACACCATAGATATTATTTTAAATCTTACTTTGTTTTAATTAATATTTTATAATATAAAATTTTCCGTCATGAAATTATTCATAGAGGAAAACATCTGTAATGGTCACTTTATACTGCAGTGCACAATGTAGCAACATTTATGTAATTACCATCCATTTGCGGGGTGTCTAGGTTATTCTCAGTTTCTTACTAATATAAACCATGCTGCAATGAACATCTTTGTGAAGAAAAGCATCATCTGCATTTGTGACCCCTTCATGGGATAGCCACTTTGAAGTCGACTTCTTTGGCCAAAGAATGTGAATATTTTGAGGGCCCTTGGCACATATTGCCAAATCGTCTTCCAGAGAAGCTGCACTATCTTACTACTCCATATCCACTACCCCTACCCCTGTCTCCAGCCTCCACACGAGTACTGTAAGAATAAAATGTGAAATGCTTGGCCTATGGTACTTGGCAGCTTGTAGTGACTCAATAAAAGGTAACTGACGATGTTGAGGATGAACAAGTTTATCATCACATTGCCTCTCCCCTCCTCCCTCTGATTCTCTGTAGGGGTGCAAGTGCTTCTATGGTGCTCTAGGCTTTTCTCTGTTGTATATCACCTGGACGTCCAGAATCACCTGTTTGTGTCCCTTCCTGCCATGCACTGCCAAGGGACTGACGAGCTAATGTGCTAAATTTCTTGAAACTGGGATCGTTGGAAGGAAAATGACTTACAGTTTTACCCACCCTGGATTTTCAATAGGTGTCTTAAGACTGTAACTCAGTGGTTCCAAGCTCAGGCTGTACAATAGAATCATTTGGGGGCTCTGTAAACAACCAGAGCTCGGCCTTAGTTGGTCAAGGATGAGGCCTGGACATTAGCATTTAAAAATTCTTCCTGGGCAATTCTAACATAAGCAAGGGATGAGAATCCTAACCCAAAAGATGAGTGGGTTGGAAATTCTGAGCCCCATGTGAGATTTATTTGGAAGCTGGATGTCTTTTCTGGTGTCTTTCAAAGATTAGACCAAGAATATGTGATGAAACCCTAAGGGACCTCAATCTTCAACATGTTGGCAAGTACTTACTAACATTGTGCCTGCTTGAAAGGCCAGAGAGATCAACTAACTCCTTCTAGAAAAGTTGTATTTGTCTCTGTGTTTGTGATAACTTCCACAGTACCTTGTGAGGAAGAAACCGGAGCTCAGAGTGGTTAATTAACTTGCTCCGAGTCTCTACTAGCAAGAGGCCAGTCTGGGAACCAAACTCAGGACCACAAATGCTACAATTTTTTTCACCACATCATGTTATCCTTCAAAAAATTGCGTTCATCTTTTCGTGCTCATGTAACTGATTTTGATTTTAATATTTTTGCTATGTGGGCTGACTTGGTTTCTCACTTTCAAAGAAGCTTGCCTATGAAAGTATCCCCCAGCCCCCAACAAACAACGACTGTATTTTGATCAGGTGTTATGGGTGTGTTCTAGACTAGTCCAAGAGGAATGTAGCTGTATCTAGTCATCACTTTATAAATATTGATGAAGAACGGTACAAATGTTTTAAAGGAAACTTGAGCTGAAGGAGTGTCTTGGAATTCAGCTCTTTGCACGTCTTTTAGACCTCCTACCCCTGGCACTGAAATCCAAACAGCCAAGGGTGGGCCAGAGCCCAGTGTTTGTTCATTATTGTGGCAGCAGTGATTCTGGACCTCATAGGCTTCAGGGTGGGGTGACCCCAAGGATTGCAATTGGCACACCCAGTTATTGTCCCTGAGCTGTGACAAATATTTCATAACACAGTGGCTGCACAGAAGGAAGTGCTGAGTTGCAGATAACTTTATGAACTCCTCTTATTCTAAGGATATGAAAAAACAAAAGGTCCATTTTAAAGCAAAGAAAACAGAGGAAAAGAAACATTGCTCAACTTGCCTGAGGACACATAGCAACCCTGGCCTCCCTGTAAGGGAACTTGTGTCTTGGATGTTGTGCTGCTGGGCCTGCTTTCCCATCTTCATCAATTTCCTCTGTTAGCTGCTCCATGAAAAGTTGGGGACAAAGAAGTATGCACAAAGAAGTTTATCGCTGCATTGGTTATAATCACAAAGTGGAAAACAGTTTAAATGACAAAAAATAGGGGAGTGGTTAAGAAAAAAATAAGGCCTATTCATTCTCTGAAATATGTAAATATTAAAAATAATAGTTCAAAATAGTTTTTAATAACAGGAAAATGCGTAAAATATAACTTATTTTTCTGGTTCTCCTTCACCTTCCTGACCTCAGGTCTGTGGTACTCAAAGTTTGGTTCACCCACCAGTGGGTCACCTGTGAGAAATGCAGAATCTCAAGCCCAGCCCAGCCCTGCTGAGTCAGAATCTGCATTTTAATAACATCTCCAGGTGACTCACACCACATTGACGTTTGAAAAGTACTGATCTAAGTAAGGAGTGCTCAAAGATTCAGTCCTCAGACATCTTCTCTACTCTAACTATACTTGTGCCTTGAGTTAGTGATCTAGCATATGAAGTTTCTGATTTCATTGGCCTGTGGTACGGCCTTGGGGGCTGGTGTTTCAAAATGCAGACAAGGTCAAGATCCATTGTCTTCGTGATTTCCCTATTAGGCAATTTTAAGTAGAAAATGCATGAGACCAAAGAGCATATTCTGTGTGATATTAATTATGGAAAAATACGTAGAGAAAACACTGGAAGAACATATACCAAAATATTAACTGTGATGCAAATAGAGGTGGATTTTGGGTGGGGAGTGGGTTTCTTTATATATTTCTCTATATGGTAGTCACAAATGTCAGGCCACAGATTCAGATGTGAAGAGAGGTAACTTTATTTTTATGTACTACAAATTAATTTCTACTTTGAGCCCCAATCTGCTTGTGGTGAACTTTTCAGTCAATTCAGAGGGGTCTCTGTCAAATCAAGATTTGCTGAGTCAGGCTGCCACTAGCCCATGGCATCATTGTGCAAATTGGAAAAAGTACCCCTCCAGGCCCGTGCTGCCCTGCTCCAGCACACACATGTGATGGCAAAGCACAAACCAGACTTGGGCCTCTACCTGCTTCCTGGGCTGGGTGTCTCTGCGTAATGAACAACCTGCACCCCTGTGAATAGTGGTCCTGGGCTCAGCTAATTGAGGATCCCACTTCTTTATCCAACGTTTTAGGTAAATTCCAGGAAGGTTTCATGGTGGCACTGGGTTAGGAGAGGGGCAAGCAAGGTGTGAAATCCTCGAAATTTCATCACTGACATTGTCCTTGCTAAGATGTTCTGATTCCGATCTGGCATCCAAGGGAGTTGGTTGACCAGACTGATGGAGTCTCCTTACTGGTCAAGAGCTTCTCCAGGCTGGGTTCTCTCTTAGGACTTCTAAGCCCTTATGGAAAATATCCAGCTGCTCCACAGGCCTCGTGGGAAACAAAGAAGCGATGAGGCCCTCTCAGCCCTAGCTGCCTGGAGACCCCCATGTTGTGTTTGGGGTTGCTGGTAACGCTTGCTGCCCTCCTGAGCTCCACCCAGGGGCCCCAAACCCTCCTCTGGGTTCTTGCCATCTCCCCATCCCTGGGACCAGCTGGGGGCTGGGGCAGGAGTGGGCAGAGCACAGATCCCATTCTCAGTGCTACCCTCTGTTTCTACCCAGAGAATTGTTTGCTCCTCTGGGTCAGCACACTGCCTCTTAGGTCACCTTGCAGTCTTCCAGATCTATTGTTTATTCATGGACTCCCTGTCCCGGTCTAGGATTTACAAATCAAAATTTTGACTTCAGCCACCAAAGGCATTTCTTCTTCTTTTCTCCAGTTTCACTTTGACCCGGCTCAGTGAAAGCCTCCAACCGAAAGGGGGAAGGGAGAGGTTCTTTTAAGGAAACATAAAAAAATATTGATTAACATCTTAAAATACTATCCTGTAACGTGTACTCTCACATTTTACAATAAACCAACAAAAAAAGCTGCAGAAAAAAGTCTTGCAAGAATCTTTTTGAAGAGATGGTTACACTTTTTTTTTTTAACAATTGCTTCCCCCCTGTTATTTCCTTCCTGATGGAAAGACAGCTATCTGCTAACACTTATTCTTCGCTTTGCGCTATAGAAAGTGCTTGTATGTATTACCTCATTTAATCCTCGCTATGATGTTATCATCACCAATTTTGAGATGAGAAAACTGAGACATGAAAAGGTTAAGTAACCTGCTCAAGGCCTCAAATCCAGTCACTGGCGAACAGTAATCACAATTCAACACGTAGCTCCCGAGGAGCCCGTGCGTAGGATGCGAGGCCACACTGCTCTCTGCTCTTACCCATGTGCCTTGCTTCCACGACCAAAGATGAAGGTTCTCATTGGCCCTCTTGAAGTTCAGAGGCCATAGCCTTTCCTCCTTCACAAATCTGTAATGAAGACTGAGTTTTCAAAAACTCAGTGGTAACTGTGGATATGTTTTTGCAGGTGGTCTGATGTCTGTTATTGAAGGGAAAGACAAGGTTCATGATGAAAACCTGACGCTGGCTTTGGCTCATTCCTCACAGGAAGCTGGGGTTTCTCACGAAGTTTTGTGATCGAAATGGAATGAAGGCCATAAAATCCAGTGCGGCGTGAGAAGCACAGCATCCACTCCCGCGGGCTGGCAGACGTTCACGAGGATGTTTAGGAGCAACACCTGGGTGGACAGGAGAGCTTCATGCTGCCTAATTTCACCTCACCTAGTAAAAAGATGATTTCAAGCTCACATACCCATGAAATCACTGCCAGCCAGCAGCTGGGGGAGAGATCTAGAGGGTGAAAAGCAACACAGGGCGAAATGCTTCCTCTGTGAGCGTTTGGACAGAGGCACACAAGATTCCCCAGGAGTGCTTATTCGATAAGAAGACAATTGCTGAATTTCTTTGAGAAGCAGCAGGCACAGTGCTGCCGCACACGTCAGCTCTCAATAATATTAGTTTGTGTCCTCCTTCCTTCTTTAGAATTATGGTCTGGTTGTAGGAATTTCGTAAAAAGCTTTCCTTTCTGTATTAGTGTGCTCAGGCTGCCATAACAAAATACCACAGACCAGACAGCTTAAACAACAGAAATTTATTTCCTACAGTTCTGGAGGCTGAAAGTCCAAGATCACAGTTCCAGTATGGTTGGTTTCTAGCAAGGCCTCTCTTCCTGCTTGTAGAGTCTGCCTTCACTCTGCGTCCTCAGATGGCCTTTCCTCTGTGCCCTTGAGGAGAGAGAGAGGCCTCTGGTGTCTCTTCCTCTTCTTATATGGACACCAATTCTGTTGGATTAGATTCCCACCCGTATGACCTCATTTAACCTTAGTTACCTCTTTAAAAGGCCCTTTCTCCAAATACAGTCACACTGGGGGTCAGGGCTTCAACATATGCATTTGGAGGGGGACACAATTCAGTCTATAACATGTATTGGGCCCTGTACTAGGTTCTGGGAATAATAATTTATGAAGAAGTTTCAGCCCTGCCTTAAGGGGCTCCTGGTCTAGGGATTGACTCCATAGCCATTCGAGTAGTGGGATAGATAGCGAGCTGTGGGGACCACTGGAAACAGACCTCTACATTAAATGGTAACTCCTGTGTGGCTTCTACTATGGTTGTATCTCCAGCAAGCAAATTCCACAGATATCCTGGGTGAGTGGTGGTGGAGCTATTTTCTTGATGTGGCAAAGTTGTACATTAAGGCCAGTAAAGGTATTGATGAAATAAATTTCAGGGAAACCCACAGCAGGAGCTGGGAATGAACTTCGGCAATTGGGCCAAAACTTAAGCATGGGACTTTCCTGGGGTCCCAAGCTTTTGACCATCTGGGTCAACCTCTCTCACACGCACTAACCCATTTCCTTGACTATAGCTATAGGTTAGAGTGGAGAGGAAGCTTGGCAGAGAGGAAGGGGAAAGGTCTTTGGAGTGGGAAAATTGGGGATGTTGCAACAGGAGGAGGCCACCGGCCCTTCTCACATTACCAGCTGTGTGGAAAAAGGGAAACTCCACAGAAGATACACCAAACACAGAAAGCTGTATGCTCTACGGACCCAAAGACTTTTAAGCTCTTCACTAGCTGCAACTAAACCTCCACTGGGCTCCACTGCAGCCCCAAAATGTCCTTGAACTTGGCACTTGAGGTTGGCCACAGCCCTGCTGGTAAAACTGTTAGTACACAGGCAAAGAACAAAAGGCTGGGAGTGCAGTGACTGTCTTTGAACGATGAGGGGGTGCACACAATTTCCCTCAGAAGAGGAAAAAGGGAAGGATCTGAATTATGGGGATGTGGTGTTAGGGTGGAGCATTCAGTGTGGTGTTGGGAGTGGGAATTAGAAGCTGTTATGTGTGTTTTTGGGGGCGGTGGCATGTCAAAGACTTAATTACATAAGAAGTAATGTAGTGTGTATTGACCTTGACCTCTGTAAACCTAGCAGGCCCAATAGACCAGCTGGTGAAGAGTTCTGGGGTGTGATATCTCAAACAAATAACTGTTCACTATAAGATAACTCACTTACACGTGTCAGCATGTTGTGCATCATGCGGGAGAGTACTCTATGCATGCACACACACACACATCCACACAAACTAACGGCCATGCTTACTGACTTAAATACATTAACACACTGTGTAAATATTGCTTCAGGTTGGAAAATATGTTGTGTCCAAATCATGTCAGCTTTTCAAAATACACCTGGAGAGAAAATTCTGCCTGTATTTCAGAGAGATTTTAAATTTCATTGAATAGTAGTGTATCAGCCTAGCCTGCCAAGAGCTGGGAGGATATGAGTCACCAAGTTGGGGACACTGATCATGGGTAACACAAGGTCCCAGTCCCCCGGCCATCCCCTATTCTCTCCTGGCCCCCTACACAAATTTGTTGCTCATGGCCAGAATTTGCTGACATTCTTCATTCTCCTGGGGCCTGCCTTCCTCAAGGTCTCCCAGCCACAGTAACCTGCTTTCTTCTCTCATATACTTAGGAGAGAATTTCTCAGGGCCTTCTTCTTTATATTTGGGATTATGGGCTAAAAAGAGCAGAATTATGAAGCCAGGTTCCCCCAGAGCATCCTCAATCGGGGTTTGCCACCCCCACCTCATCTGCAGGAGCTGATAGTCATAAGCAGGGGTAGGACCCAGAGCAAGGGCCCTAAGGAATTTGTAGGGCAAGGGAAGGGAAGTTTGCTCCCTGTGGGCCAAGTATTGAGCCTGATTCTTGGGTGCCATTATCTCATTCAATCTTCACACCAATCTGCAAGTTTGCTATTATTGTTTCCATTTTACAGATGAGAAAACCAAGGACCAGAGAAGCTAAGTACTTTCTAATGGTCAGACAGAGCTGGGATTTGAACTTAAACATTCCTAGTTAAAATCAGCGTATTTTTTAGTCCTGGCTACAAGGTCACCATCTACCTGACTAGAGCTACCTGAAAGCTTCCTCCCTATTCCCTAGCTTCTCCGTGTAATTGAGGATCTTATATACCATATGAATGATGGTGACGATGATGATGACGATAGCAGCTAACTTTTATTGATAACTTATTACAGGCCAAGCAATGTGCTAAGCACCAAGCCTTCAGTATCTTCAATTCTCACAACAACTCTACACTGCAATTAGTATTAATATCTCCATTTCAGAGATGAGGCACCTGACACTTAAGAAAGTTAAGAAACTTGCACAAGGTCACACAACTAGCAAGTGGTCGAGCTCGGATCTGAACCCAAGTCTAAGCGTCTCTAAGTCCAAGTACTTAGACCACTGTGCTATCCTGTGCAGCTTGAGAGTATTTAGCTTATGGAGAAGTATTCAGCACTATAGGACTATTCAGAAGATCCTTTAACAATTCAAAATAATCGTTAGCAAAAAAGGGAACAGTTATATCTTTATTGGAATAATATAATGATACAGTTGGAAAAAATGCTAAAATAGGAAGCTTTTTTTTCTGCTGAGAAAAATAATTGACTATGATTATTTTCGTTTAGTCTGTTCTTGAATTGGAAATTCCTGGAGTCTGGTTCTTAAGACTGCATGGGAATAACCTGGGCTGTTATTGTTTGTCAGGAGCACCTTTCATCATTTCTAGAGCAAGTCGATGACTTACTAGGCTCTAGGGAATCTCGTTCATGGGTGTTTCTGGTCCAGTGAAGGCCTTCAAGTTATCAAGCTTGAAGGAATGAATGGCTATTTTGTTGTCCACTACTAGCATCTGGCTATAAAATAATGAAATGGGGAGTGATCAGGGGAAAGTGGAAGTGTGGTTAACAATGATCTTGAGTTAACAGGTCTTGACACGTTGAACCTGAGTCTGTTGGTCTGCTTTTATCAATCTACCTGCAACACTGGGGATGAAGTAGATGAGTCCCTTCTTACCAGCACCTTGAAAAGAATCAGATATCAAACCAACCTCAGCAACTAGTCAATACTCCCTGGAGTAATATTTTTGAACCCTAGGGTTTGAATATTGTCCTAACAATATTTAAAAGAACAAACAAAAGGATGTGTTCATCAGTTATCGTTGGATGGGTATTATCTGAATATCTAGGATATGAATAGTTCTGCTAATTGGTGAGCTGAGCATTAAGGACGATTCATTAAGGAGATAGGCATTGAACAGGATGGAGATGCATGGCCACTGTCCCAAGGCAACAACCCAAGGAGAATTCATTTTAACTCCCTAGGTGGCAGCAGCCAACAGGGATTTAGAAGTCCCCAGGGTGTGGCATCTCAGGGAAGGAGTAGCTTCCAGAGAAGCAGAGAGAGGCTGGATTTGCTATTGAGTTTAAGATCGTGAGGTAGGTGGAGAAGAGTGTGGGAATGGAGAGAATGTAGCACAGAGAGGAGTTAGAATCAGGAAGCCTGCATCTAAGTCCGGCTCTGCCACGAGCTGGCCGTGGAACCTGGGGCAGCTCTTCTGTCAACAATACCAACCCCACCCGTCATTTTCTTCATCCTCACCCAACAAATGGGGTTGGGTGAGGTCATCTCTAAGTATCTTCAGACGTTATATGACTCGCAATTTGATGCTGCTGCTGGCATTTTCATCACTTTCTTTACAGTGACAGAACTTGATTACACTGGCAGGGGGTCATGGAGGGGAGGGTGTATGTGTGTGGTCGGGAGAGATGCGTTATGCCACTTTAACATGGTTCTATGTCCAAAGAATATGCTGACCTTCAGGAACTAGGACAATGTTGTTGTCCTACCATAGTGAAGGTGGTTTCTATGTGATCCGTGACATAATGTGGCCCACCTATCGCTCCCTCTCACTGGGACCTCCTTGCAGTCCAGCAGCTGTGCCCAAAAGGGACAGAGCTTTTGAGCACTGTCTTCCAGCCAGTGGAGCTCGTGGCTCTGCCACGATAGTTATAATTTCTTTGTTCTTTCACTATGTGCCAGTCACTGTGCTGAGCTCTTAGCATATCTCACATAATTATATCTCTTATATTCTGTTTTGAAGTAGCTTTTAATTATCCTTGTTGAAACAAACCGACCTCTTAACCCAAGTTCACCTTAATAATAGCTAATATGTACAGTCCTTAGTATGAACCAGGCCCTGTTCTTGATGCTTTATGTATGTTATTTTATTTTGCTCTCAAAATAACTCTATGGATTAATACTAGCACTTAACATTATTTACAGATGGAAATTGAGGAACAGAGAGGTTAAATAACTTGCCTAATGTCACACAGCTGAGACATAGCAGAACCAGGGTTTGAACCCAGGCGGTCTGGCTCTAGGATTCCCCAAGACACCACACTTAAAAAAGGATGACTGATCTATGCATATTGCTTCTGTTTTTCTTCCGCTAGATTAAAAGCAGGTTTTTTTCTAACTTGATAATTTACTACAGAGACATTCTGATTTAACTTTGTTCTCTTCCTAGGATTTATAATTTGGAAATGTAGTCACAACAACAAATCCCACCACCACCCCACCAAGACAATGTGACTCTCCTCTGGAGTTTATTTTTGTTTATTTGTGTGTGTGTGTGTGTGTGGGTGGGTGTGATTGGAAAGGAAATAACTGTTGGAAGATGGAGAAACACAGTGAGGAGAAAAGAGGCAGATGCCTTTGGTTGCAGGATTGTCTGAAGGGAGAAGTTATAAGGATACACAAGAAAAGATACCCCTGGCTTGGATGAGTTTGTCACAAGGGGGCACAGAGATGAGAAACTGTGAAGACACTGTGTCTGAAATCACAAGAAGGCAACTGTGGAGTCAAAGGTAACCCCAGTTGCTCTTGAAGAAATATAGGTGGAGTCTAAGGTCACACTGGAGGAGCCCTGGTGAATGTTCCATGTCAAGTAAGCTGAGAACACTGACTATCCTTCTAAGGCTTTTAATCCTGACTGCAGGAGAATCAGTCCACTTTATAGACGTCTCTTACTTAATACTCTTCGGAGGATTTCTCTGTGGAGTTAGGCTGGTATCCCAAACTAGTGTCTCCAATTCTTAAGATGGAGACATAAGTTTTGGAATGATTAAGTTGCTGCTCTGCAGCTCACCGCAGCCCTATATAACCCAGGAAAACAGCTCAGCATTCCAGTCAAGTTGCCTCTCCTCCCCACCCTGTCTCCTTTACCTAAGAGCAGACTCAAGTGTTTATGTGATGTCTGTCTGGGGCCAAGGTGATCAGAGAATATGGCTTCTGCATATTTTGTTCAGTATTTATGCATCTCAGAGGCTCTCCAAATCCAGTCTCAGAGCCAAACTGGCCATTGGCCATTGACTTAGGTTTCCCCAGAGGGAGGACTTGCTGAGCAGCCAGAGGCTTTTATTCCTGAGGAATTTAAATCATAATTGATCTCTGTTCCTCAGAGAAGAAACCAGCAAAGGCTAATCTCATGACTGTGAGAGTTTATTACTTACGTGATGCTGTTTGGAGCACATTTCCCCAGTGATTCTTGACAAATCAACAAAGTTTTTCTTCGGCATTAAACTGTTTGGGTTTCAACTATATTAAGACTAAAGGCTCATGCTATATGTTTCCTACATAGAGCCTCTCCCAGAGTTGTTCCTTGGAGGATGTTGGTAAAAAGGCATAGTAATCACAGGAGCACCTGTAGCGCCGAAAAGGAATAAAATTGGGAATAGTGTCATTTGAGATATATCCTTGACTTTCCCCGTGTCTTGTCAATACCTAGAACCATTTGCTTGGGAGGGAGATGTCGAACGGTTTCTGTTGATTTACGCTCTCCTAAGCGCCAGGTGGAAAACTCCTGAGTTCTAGGGACAACTGACCCAGCTTCTTCACTCTAGGACACGTTGCCTGACTTTTGCCCTATATAAGACATCTTCACTTATACGGGGTGCTTTGGAATACTTGGCGAGGAAACCTGATCATTTTATCATTCATTATTCTGAACTTATTTGGCTATTCCCTTCAGAAATGCACACTTCACTGGCATTATTTTAATAGGTAATCACAGGAAACAGAGTTGATGTTTCTCCAATATTTCCCAGTACTACGAGCCTCCTCCAAACACACGTTTTCTTGGAGTTTCACAACCGGTCTATAGAGGTAGGTTATTAGAATTTCTAATTTGTTATCTGGAAAATAAAGACTGAGGAAGTTAAATGACGTGCCTAAAGCCCCACAGGTGTGGGGACTTGAATGCAGGTGTTCTGACTCCAAGGCCTAAATGCTTTACTCCGTGCAGTGCTGCCAATCGCCAACCTAGGTTAAGCACACAGATTGAAGTTTTCTCTATGACCCTTCCTTCTATCACCTTCTTCTGTTCAGGGAACAGTCACCTCAAGTTCCTGACTGTTCATGAAAACTAACTTTCAGAGATGCCTTCAACTCCATCTTGATCCATATTTCTTACACACCTGGTTTGAAGCCAAGTGGTTGGGTGGGTCTGTAACATTTTCCTTTAGGACATGTTTGAGACCTCGGACAAATCATTTCTCCTGTTTTACTGGGAAAATGAGGAGGAAGGCAAATTATGAAGCTTTCATCCAGCTCAAGTGTGTCAGATTTGCTGCAAGTGTGGAGCCACACACGTGATCAGGGACTTGTCATCTCTCCCCTGAGTGGCTGCTGTCATGGTTCTCCTCATTGGGCCCCATCAGTGCCCCTCTCTGGTCTGCCCAAGGGCTCCAGCTAAAGTGGCCTCACCTACCCACTGCTTTGACAATGTCAAGGTGAGCTCCAAGGTCCTCACCTTCCAAATCAAACTCTTCTCTTCCAGCTCACATCCTTCCTGTTTCAAACCCACCTAACGCTTCTTTATTTCTAGTCCATTGATGCAATGGAGGCAAGGTTGCACCTACAGCGCATTGTAGATACTTTGGGAGTGACTTCTGTCTTCTAGTGTTGTTTGTGTCAAGCAATACAGATTATTATTTTTTAATTACTTTCCTTTTATTTCTCTCTTATGTAGCAATCAGACCATTATATTGGTTTAAAAAATATGAATGCAAGTAAGTTATATTATCTGTAAATTTCACTTTGGGATGGTAGAGGGAGTACATAAAATAATGATTATAGAAGGGGTTTTGGCTCTGGTAGGGTTGAAAACTACTGCTCTAGTCTCGATTTCTCCCTACGCCCACCTCAAACTTTTTTCCCAGGATGTACCATAGGCTTTCCATTCTGGAATTTATTTCTCTTCCAAGCACACTGAGCCAACCTTCTAGCTGTTTCTGATCAGCTCCTTGAAGTTTTTCTATAATAATTGGAAGGATTTTGATGGCTTTGTCCAACCCTATGGTGATCACACAAGCATTTGCTCCCCCATAAAAGAAGAAAAACCACACTTGTCTTGCAGTATGATTGTGAAAATTAAATGAGATGAGGTAGTGAAGTGCTAGCAGAGAGACCAGTGCATAGTAACATTCAGTAAATGTGACTCCTGGCCTTGCATCTTTTCCTTTTTAGAAATTACTTCTTTAGGCTCAGTTCCTAGGATCGTGATTGTACGGGCATAAAGTTGGAACATTTTTTTGCTTCTTTCTTATCTATAGCCAAAGAGTTTTAAAAATCAACTGATCAGGATGCCAGCAGTGTACATCAGCTTTACTACAACCTCCCAATTTGGATGTCATAATTTAAAAAATATATTGATTTGAAAAGATATTTCTTTGATAAGCATGTGCTTGTTTATTTTTTATTTAAAAAGTTTTTTAAATAAATAATGTCATTATTTATTTATTTATTTTTTGTGGAAGATTGGCCCTGTGCTAACATCTGTTGCCAATCTTCCTCTTTTTTCTTTTTTCTCCCCAAAGCCCCAGTGTATAGTTGTGTATCATAGTTGCAGAGTTGTAGCTCTCCTATGTGGGACACTGCCTCAGCATGGCTTGATGAGCGGTGAGTAGGTCCACGCCCAGGATCTGAACCAGTGAACCCTGGGCCAACGAAGCAGAACGTGCAAACTGAACGGCTACACGGCCAGGCCGGCCCCAGCACGTGCCTGTTTATTATCAGACCTTCTTCTCCAATGAGTTCTTGGTTCTTACAGATTATGATGCAGTGAGAGATGCGTATCTTTAACTCAATGTCTGTAAGATACTTGTGGGACCATTGCCTGCCATTCTCCTTTGTTAGTACCTGCTGTCTTTGAGGGAAACACTCTGTGCATGGCTGAACATGGAGCCGTGTGGACAAATGCTCAGTGAGTACTTTTATTTATTTATTTAAAAATCATGACTCATATTTTTTTACTCATAAATTGCTACTGTGGGAAAAGGGAGGAAAGTAGTGGAGAAAAATCCCACATATCTTTTATACTTAACGGTTGTTTAAATATGAGTTTTCTTCTTCTTTAACACTCTTTGCTTGATTGTAGGTTGGAAGGATCTTGCCCTTTCCTTAGTAAAAATGTTGTGTATTAATGTCTCTTTGAGTCTGAGGGATTTTATTTTTATTTATTTGTTTAGATTTTTTTAATTTTTTTTATATTTTTCAGCTTCATTGAGATATAACTGACATATAGCACTGTGTAAGTTTAAAGTGTATGTGATGATTTGATACATGTATATATTGCAAAATGATTACCACAACAAGGTTAGTTAATACATCCTTAATTCACGTAGTTACAGTTTTGTGTTTATGTTGAGAACTTTTAAGATCTATTCTCTTAGCATCTTTCAGATATACAATACAGTGTTGTTAACTATAGTCACCATGCTGTACATCACATCCCCAGAACATATTCATCTCATAACTGGAAGTTTGTACCTTTGACCACCTGCACCCATCCCCTCCCCTCTTTCCAACCCCCCATCTGTTCTCTGTTTCTATGAGTTTAGTATTTTTTAGACCTGAAGGATTTTATATTAGGAGGAGACAGAATGACATTTGGGAGAGAGGGGAAGGTTAGAGGATGGGTAGAGGGAGGGTGGGTAGAGACCTTCATTACTGAGCACTCCAGGAGTTCAGCACTGGAAGGAAGAGTTGAGCATTCGATTCAGTTCTACTTCCTTGTCAGTTCTTAAAATGAGCTATAGATGACAGGCCTTCCTCAGACAGGAAACAGGACTCTGGTGAGAGGTTCCAGAGGCTCAAGGGACAAGTCGAAAAGAGGCATTTGTTTGACAACTCTTGGAGGAATAAGAGTAAGCTTCAGGGATTACAACTCTTGGAGGAATAAGAGTAAGCTTCAGGGATTACAGGACTAGCCCCTGAAAGCACATGTGTGCAAGAAAAGTTGATCCTGAGACACAAACTCAGAAATAGGGGTAATTACCTTGGGGTCCACGAACCCCTTGAAATCAAATGCCAAATTATCTGTGTGTGTGCATACATGCAGGCATTAGGAAGAGTGTCCATAGCTTTTATCAGATCCTCAGAGAGATCTGTGACTCTACAAAGATTAAGAATAGCTATAAATGTGAAAAATAAGATCCAATTTTGAAGGATGGGAGGAAAAATTGCATAGCAAACTGATATCATTACTTAACTCATCAGTGGAAAGAGATCAGTCAGACGGTGAGGAGACTATGAATTTTTAAAGAATTGCTTATCTGTTTTGTTTGACTTAAAAAATGAGTATGCATTACTTTCATAATTTAGAAAAGTTAAAAAAAATAGAGAAAAATCTCCAGTTGAAACAAAGAGGAGCCACTCTAGGCTACATAAGACGTAACTGTCTTCTCTGAGTGGCTGGTTACAGATGAGACACATGGGAAAGGACTCAGCCAGGCAAGAGGTGGGAGCCTGAGACAAAGGGAGGTCAGGGGAAGGTGAAGAGAACTTCTGCTGTGTGGAGCAATCTTACCTGAAACCAGAGAATATTTCCTTGGAGGCCAAGAGGAAAGAACTTTCCTCATGTAGAGAAACTACAGCAATCAACCTGGAAAGTGAATAGGGTTGGCGCTGGGTCATGGGGAAGGGTGATCCTCAGACCAAAGCTAGGATGTAGTTCACAGGGCCCAGAGCTGGCCTAGCGTGCACGATCCAGTCTAGCAGGCACCATCTTCTAGGCGTGAGCTCTCTGGGGAGGTTCTCTGGCCATTTGGGAAGCAGGGAAGATCAGTGAGGATGCAACATGAGCGTTTAAGATCCTTTGGTTACTCACTGGCTGCTTCTCCTAACTGGTTGGTGTTAAAATCTTCAAATGAAAGAGCCTAAATGTTTATTTTGAGAGTCAATAAGGAAAGGGAGGCTGGGGAGACTGTGTCCTCTGTCACAGCATATCTTAATGTAAGAGGAAGCCCAAAGGGTAGAGTAGGAGATAGAATAGGCAACCCTGAAAAGGAAATAAAAGCAGGTTGAATCCTTGGGACCCCTGGGAAAGAAGAATGGAGAACAGAGGGGAAAGCAGAGGAGCGCCTGCTGGAGGCCCCCCTGACACACTAAGAAGGCAACTCATAGGATCCATCTGGAGTGAGTTGGAGGGTCAGAGAGGAGCTGAGCAGCAAGGAAGCTGGGCCAAGACAAGTGTTGGGTGTCTCTGTGTTTAGTCCCTTAGATTCCTCTGGCTCCTGTTTCAGACTATTGAATGAGTCCCATCCCACTACTGTGGTCTCTAGGTCTTGCCCGAATCCTTCCAGTGTTTAATGACACTGAGATGATTTGAAAGAAGTGACTCAAAAGCCTTTTTGTTCTCTTATTTTGGTTCAAGCAAAGTAGTGTTATTTCAGGCCCCCGAGAAGATTCACTGCCCCTAACATGCCTTCATTTCTCTCTGCTCTTGGCCCTTCCTTGGCCCTCATCTCCTCTCCCCCCATGTTATCACCCTAAAAAAATTTGAAGTCTGTATTTTTAAAGGTAGAATTATATTGTTTTAGCTTACGACTTGAAGCTTGGTTAATGAAACTACTGGTTTTAGCTACTTTCTACCAAAGACAGATTTACTGTTACTATTTGCTTAATGCGCTAAGGTTTGCAAAATACTTTTTTATGCATGATCTAGTTAAAATTTTACTATCAGCCTTTGAAGGTATGTTTTACCAAGAGACAACTGAAGCTGTGAGAGGTTAAATCACTCACTGGAGATAATACAACTAGGACATGGCAGAGTCAGGATTTCAACACAATTAGATTCCAAATATCAGACGTTCCCACTACACCAGTCTGTTTGTTGATAGTAGGAGGTGGTCACTGTGGTCAGTGAGTACCTGGATTCTGGAACCACATCTCTTGGGTTCAAATCCCAGTGATACCATTGACTATTGAATGACCTTGGAAACATCACTTAGCATCTATTACATTAGTTTCTTTACCTGTAAGCTGGTGGTGTAATACTACTGACAACCTTCCAGTGTGGTGGTGAGGATTAAATGAGTTAATACATATAAAACTCTTGGAACAGTTTCTGGCACATATGGAACACTATAAGAGTACTTGATATTATTAAGAAATTTCTACTGCTAAGAGTCTTTGTTGTAAAACCATCTTGTTCTTTATGCATCTCGTTCTGCCTTTACTTCTCTCATGGAGAGCGACGGGGAAGAAAACGAGTTGCTTCCTTGATATAAGCACTGGACTGAGCCTCTCTGGAACTTTCCATAGATTTCCTCCAAGGTGAAGAGATTAATCTGTGAAATTATAGACCTTCTGGGCTGGAAGTGACCTTAGACAAGTCGGGCTCCCTCCTCTGAGGAGGAGGCTGGAGTCCAGTCCAGCTAACTGGTGTCTGAGCTGTCTCCTGACTCCTAATCTAGCGCTCTGGCTTTGAGCTATAGACCACAGACATGGCACCTTTTCTCAGCTCAAAGGACAACACAGTCTTCTTGTTCCTTTGGAAATAGTCACTTTTGCACTGCAAAATCTGTTTGAAATCAAGTGGGCGATTGTCATAACAACACATGGTTAAAAAAAAAAGATGGAAAGAAAAAGATGATTACTTGTGTGGAAGCTACAGTTAGATTTTGGATAAAGAGGCCGTTTAAGGTGCTTTTTAAATAAGTAGGGAAAATATTCTGTGCGTTAAGGCTCAAGGCAGAAAAAGAAAATTCAAGTGCACTGCTTCATTTATTTATTTCCCTTCAAGGTGATCAGAGGAAGCAAATAGAAACTGAAGCTTTAACCAAATGTAAAGAAAAAAATTGCTTGAGGTTGAAACTGAATTGAAATCGACACTTCTGGTCACCAGGCAAGCTCTTAAAGGAAGGGAAAAAGTGTTCCCCATCCCATCCTGTAATATAAATGTTAGCAAGCTTTGGATTATTCATTTGAAAATTTTTTCTTAATGCCATTAAAAGGCAAGTCAGTGGTTACACTTTCAATTCGTGTACTTTAATGTATGGGTGATCAAAGGAACCATGTTTGGCATGCAGCTGTTTCATCAAAAGTAACATGTAGTTTGTGAATAAAAGACTAGTTTTCTCAAATTGGGATGGGAGGCAGAGACTCAAAGGGCAGAAGCAGATCCGACTCCCAGGGAGCCCCTGCAAAACTACAAACCTTCACCTACATATCCGACAGGTCCTCTGGTATGAATGTGAGGGCATTGTCTATGTGATCTGGAAAAGAGGTCCTTTCCACGGTTTTCCTCGAGTGAACAGAATTAAAATTGTAGCTACATCGTACAAATTAAGGGCAGAAATTATCTCTCTGAGTCATATGCCCTGCCTTATTTCTTTAAGTTGTACCCAGACTAGCCAAGTGGAGCATGAGCAGGCCCATCCCTAACTTATGCAGGACCTGAGCATCAGTACAGATGGAGGCCCACCTACCAGGAATCTCAATATTTACAAGTAATAATAAACTAACAAACCATTAAACAAAACATGTTCCATCTTCTTACCTCGACAAATATATCTTCTTGTCTAATGCCGTGGGGTAAAAGTGTTCCTGAAAGGGAGTCTGTTGTCTTTCATGACAGAGGCCAGAACACAGGCACGGGGACTGATCTATGGCTAAACCAGCACATGTGACTTTTCTGGGATAATCCTGATTTAAAATACGCTATTCTGTTGTCTGACCATGGGTCAGGCAACAGGTTATAGTTTTTAGTTTGGTTGCTACACGCATTTGTGTGAAGATCTAGTGTTTCTTAAAGATGGCAGCATTTGTATTTTTATTGGGATAATTCTTCATTGTGTTGGACTGTCGTGAGCATTGCAGGGATTATCTTTCCCATTAAATGCCAACAGAAGACCTCAGTCACTGACAAGTAAAAATGTCTCTACTTGTTTTCAGATGCCCCCTGGAGGGGGTGGTACCGCCCCTGGTTTAAAACTTCTGGTAGATTGTATCTTCAATATTTTCTATCAAGTGCATTTGTTAACAGTTATTGAACACTTCCTGCATATAAAGCACTCTCTTGAGCTCTGGTTGAAAATAGAGGCTTGATCTGGTGATGTTGTGTTGTCAGTGGTATAGCTAGGAGAGCTAAGAAGGTCTAAAAGTTATTACTTCTTAAATGTGTATTGTCTTAAATCTGTATGGTAGCAATGGTATGGAGCCCTGTAATAAGAAACTAAACTTTTAAGAGCATTGATGTTTTCCTCATCCTGTATTTGGTCTGTAAAGAACATGCTTGTGATTTTTCATTATAACCATTGCGTTAGTCAGTCTTTTTGGTAGCGAGAAATAGGCACTTACTCAATTCACTTCAAATAATAGGAGATTTATTGTGAGAATCCTCTTGGCAATAATTAAGATTGGACCATCAGCCCCGCAGCCAGGCACTAGGGGAACCTAGGAATAGTTGCTCAGTCAGGCCTCACGGGGAGAGGAGGGAGCAGAGTTTGTGAACCAGGAGGTGGTCCTGGGTCCAGTGCCGTTCTAGAGGCTGTGTCACTTGGATGTCCTCTTAGCAGCTGGAGTTGTCACTCCCCTCTGAGGTGCTCTGCAGTTACAGGGACTCGGCTCTTTGACTGTTATTTATTCTCCAAGCAATTGCAACCAACCACCTTTGTCTCTAATACGTTTGTCCCTTAGCTTCTGCTTACTAGAGGCTCTGTTTTGTTCTTGTTCTTCTTGTCCTCCTTCTCCCCTTCCTCCCTCCTCCTCCTCCTCCTCCCCTTCCCTCTTTGATAGCTTTTGCCTTCTAATACTTGCTGATTCCTCTATGGCTTTTACTTACTCATGTCTTCCATCAACTCATGACCTCTGCTGCTTCATGGCCTTTGCTATAGCCTTCTCTCTGCTTGTGTTTCTGCTTCTGCACCCCTTCCCATGCCTCAGGATCAAATTCCTAGGAAAAATAATCAGATTGGTCCAGATAGTCACTAACATTTGTTAGGTGCAGATCTCTCATGCCCACGTTTGACCTGTTCTTTAGCTCAAGCTATGGTGCACAAAATGGCGTCAGGGACCTACCTCCCTTGGGCTACTGCCCTCTTCTGTAAGTGTGGTGTGTATCTAAGGCTGGCAGACAGCCCTCCAGGACAGCTATGTGAAGTGGTATAGAGTGAGAAGGTGCTTTGCAACTTGGATGGAAGAAATACTTATGGACAAAGTGTGGAATGATAGGAAATTCCTACTTACGGGATGCTGAAACCCAGATTTAATTTATTGTTGTATTTTTTTTGAGTTAAAAATGAGAAAATTATATTTTTTCTCCTTTAAAGTCACTATGTATGATTTGATCTGGTTGACCTTGAGCAATTGATTTAAGTGGTCTGAACTTCATCCCCTTCACAATGGAGTTGCACTTCACAGAGCACCACATGAGATTCCCACAAGATAACAGCTGTGAAAGGGCTTTGTGTGTGCTAATGCTGCAAATGATTCTTATTATTTTTCCACTTTAAAAATCATGTGTAGATTCGCAACAACGTGGATGAACCTTGAGGGTATTATGCTAGGTGAAATAAGTCAGACAGAGAAAGACAATTACCAAATGATTTCACTCATATGTGGAAGATAAATAAACTCATAGATACAAAGAACAGATTGGTGGTTACCAGATGAAAAGCAGGTAGGAGGAAGGGGTAGGGAGAGGGGAAAAGTGTAAAAGGGCACATGTGTACCGTGACAGATGGCAACTAGACTTTTGGTGGTGAACATGATGTAGTTTACACAGAAGTCTAAATATAGTGATGTATACCTGAAATTTATATAATGTTATAAACCAGTGGTACCTCAATAAAAAAAAAGTGCAAAAAAATGTGTGTAGAAATAATACACATTGTTCAGTAATATGTTCAGAGTCCTTTAAAATCCCCTCTCTCACAATTTACTGAATCTCTCCTATTGGTATTCATCTATGCTTCAATTAGGCAATTTTACACAGATAGCATGTGTATCTTCTGGAGTGGCAAATCACATGGGTGCTGGAACCTCACCAACACTGTCTTCTCTAGAAAGTGGAAGTCAGTAGAAGGGTCTCCTGGACGCTGTCCATGGGGCTTTTCCAGGAGGATTTCTAGATGGTTGTTTCAGTCCTTTCCAACCCTGGGCACAAGGCCTGAACACAGGCTCCTGGGGTGGCTTCAGGAGGAACACAGTCATCCCACGCCTGGCGTGCGGTGGCCTGGCCTGAACCAGGAGGAGAACAAACCATAAGCACGGAAGGACACCTCATCTCCTGACAGATGCTCCTCTGAAAAAAACAGACAAGGTGAGGAAGAGTCACTGCCAAAGGATCTTTAGACCAGTTCTGTTGCCAAATCCAATCTCTTGTTTGTGATTTATAACCCTCCTGGTGTGAGGGACTCAGACTTAATGCCTGGAGGGGAAAACAATTCTTTAGCCTGAGACAATACTGTGCACAATGATGTAGGGAAGAGGAGGGAAAGGAAAGAGCAAAGCTTGTGGATACCCTAGCTGTGTACCAGTGTTGGTTTTGCTGCTATTATTCTCAGGGTTTTACTTCTTTTTTTTTTTTTTTTTAAAGATTTTATTTATTCATGTTTTTCCCCCCAAAGCCCCAGTAGATAGTTGTATGTCGTAGGTTCACATCCTTCTAGTTGCTGTACGTGGGACTCGGCCTCGCGTTGGATGGAGAAGTGGTGCCTTGGGGCGTGCCCGGGATCCGAACCCGGGCCGCCAGCATCAGAGCGCACGCACTTAACCACTAAGCCACGGGGCCGGCCCAGGGTTTTACTTCTAACTGACGATTCTCAAATTGAGAATAACAAAGTGTGGTTTAGGGTAGTTTATTTAAGGAATCTCTTGATCATAACCTGAATATACTAGGCTGTGAGACATGCAGGAACCTCCACAAATTTGGCCATAAATTATTTGACACTTTTTCCAGTGAGAGATAGGGTCTATTTACCTTCTCCTTGAATCCATGCTGGCCTGTGATTGCATTGAGCAACAGAATACGGCAGGAGTGATGCTGTGCCAGTTCCAGGCCTAGGCTTTAAAAGGACTGTGGCTTCTATTATGGTTTCTTGGAGCCCTTGGTTATCATGTAAGAAATGTGACTAAGCTGCTGGGAGATATCACATGGAAAGGCCCTGATACTACCCGGAGGTGAAGAGGGGATTCACTGTGCCAGCATTCCAGTCATCTCGGACCCTCCAACCCAGCCCAGCTGCTGACTAAATACCACTGAGTGGCCCCAGGTGACACCATGTGGAGCAGAAGACTTTTCCAGCCAAGCCCTTGCCAAATTCCTGACCTACAAAAGCATGAGGTATAATAAAATGGTTGATGTTTTAAGCCACTAAATTTTAAGGTACGTTTTTTGGTGTGTGTGTGTGTGTGTGTGTGTGAGGAAGATTAGCCCTGAGCTAACATCTGTTCCCCAATCCTCCTCTTTTTTTTTTTTTTTTTTTTGGTGAGGAAGATCAGTCCTGAGCTAACATCTGCCAATCCTCCTCTTTTTGCTGAGGAAGACTGGCCCTGGGCTAACATCTGTGCCCATCTTCCTCTACTTTATATGGGACGCCGCCACAGCATGGCTTGACAAGTGGTGCGTCTGTGTGTACCCGGGATCTGAACCTGCGAACCCTGGGCAGCCGAAGCAGAGTGTGCACACTTAACTGCTATGCCACTGGGCTGGCCTCTTGAGGTAGTTTTTTGATGTAATAATAGATGGTCAAAATATTCACAAAAGCACGAAAGGAAGCTGGGGTGGACTTGGACCTAAGGGAAGGGGGTAAAAAAGCCCGAGTTTAGTGGATGAGTCCTAAAAGGACTATCCCAGCTGGAGGGTGGGTATCATGAGGTGAGGTCAAAATGATTAAAAGTTCAATTAACTGTGAATCTACTGGGGCTTTGAAAACTCAAGATCTTTTTAGGCAGTGACAGTGTTGAGGTGGTAGGGCAGGAGATTCTAAAAGGGGCCAAACTCAGAGTCAGGTCAAGGGGGCATTGTGGTTCCTTGTCTTCTGGCTGGTTTGTGCAGGGCACAGCCCCAGAAGAAGAGATGTTAAGTGGTGGGCCTCAGATGAAAAGCCTGGAAGTCGGGAACAGATTCCATCCCCACAGGGGACCTAGAGGACAAATGGAGAGAGAACTCAACCATGTGAGTGTGAAAGTGGAGGAGGACTCACAGTGAAGGCTGTGGCTCAGCAGCCCAGGGAGGCCTTGAATCCTCCCACGTCCTGGCGAGTCTCAGACCTGGGAAATTCAGAAGTGAAATTGAAGAGAAAGGTAATGAGTTTGCAGAAGGGACAGCCCATCCATTTATACATGTGTATGCACAGATCTATCCATAAATAGGTAGATGTAGATATTGTTTTGTATTTGTTACGGTCCCAGGAGGAAACAGACGGTGTACTTGAAAGAGTTTGACTAAAAAGTCTTAAATGAATAAATTATTTACATAAATGTGGGTAGGTGTGCAGACAAGAGTTCACGTTAGTAGACTACTATCCTTAGAAAGTCCTGCTTGCAGAGTCGGCCCTTGGCTGGCATCTGGGACCCTGGATTTGGAGAGGGTTCCCACTATTTCCTGATAAGAGTGGCTCACTCTGCCTAAAGTGTTTATGCAAACAATATGGCTTATGTGGGACACCCACTTTCCTTCTAGGAATCCAGGTTTTGTTATGTGCTAGACAGAAGGTGCCTGCGTGACCAGCCCCCAGTAAGAACATCGGGCACTGAGTTTCTAATAAGCTTCCCTGGTAGATGACATTTCATGTGTGCTGTCACAACTCATTGTGGGAAGAATTAAGCACTGCTTGAGTGATTGCCCTGGGAGAGGACTCTTGGAGCTTCTGCCTGGCTTCTTCCAGACTCCACCCCATGTGCCTCTTACCTTTGCTCATTTTGCGTTGTATCCTTTTGCTGTAATAAACCTTAACCACGAGTATGACGATATGTAGAGCCATGTGTGTCCTCTTAGTGAATCCTCTAAGCTGGGGGTGGTCTTAGGCCCCACCCATCACACAGCAGGGTAGAGGGAGACAGTAAGGGATGGTGAGATGTCCAGTGACGAGGAGCAGCAGGAAGCCATCACCACCCTTAGACCATCACCACCCTTAGACACCCTTAGGCAGGAGAAGTAGGCAGTTATCAGAACTTGACAAGAGCTGTAGCTGTAGAAAGGGGACACTTTACAAGAGGTGAGGCCTTGGTGGAGAAACACAGCCCCTGACCAAACACATCCCTCTCCTCCTGACTTCTAGTACTCTGCTGGTGCCTTCCACTGGCCACACCCTACTGGAAGGCAGAGGTTAAAGAAGCCCAGTTAAGTCAGCCACAGAGCAGGAGAGAGAAAGTGAAGAATGGATTGGAGGGGACACATACAGAATAACTAGGACAAGTTTAAAAGCAAATCATTTTTAAAAGTTACTGAGCTAGGTTGATAAGTCAGCTAATTACTGAAAGGTAATATTTCACAACACTGCATTACTCAACAACCCTGGACGGATTCTCATTACACATACAGAATAAAGTCCAAATTTACTTAGCATGGCATTTCAAGGCCCTTATTGATCCGGCCCAAGATCTCAGCTTTATCTGCCACTGTCTCTTCACCCCACAGCTAAATACATCCCACATTCCTGGTCTGCCGTTACCAGCCATTGTTGTAATACGGCAGCACCCTCCAGCCTTCAGATCTTTTCCTCTTCCTTGTACTTTGTATGCCCATTCCTAGTTACTTCTGCTTTATGAAGTCCTACCAATCCTTCAGGGCCCAGCTTAACTGCCATGCTGCTTGCAAAGCCTTCTCGAACCCCAGCCATTCTCCTGTCATAAAAATTTGCCCCGCCCCATGGTATTAACCAACCTACCCCAGCTCTGGGTTGGATTGTGTCCTCCTTTACCAACCCCCCTGAGTGTCCAGGGCAGACGCCATAGGCATCACCTAGGAGTGCCCAACTGAGCCCTGACCTGTGAATTCTTTCACACGTTGGCTTCCCTTGTGTGGTAACTCACTTGGAGCTGTTACTCTGGTACCCTGACAATGCTGCATATCTTAATTGCTCCTTTGGTTCACACCCAACCAATGCAGGCTCTAGATTTGGGTTTCTGCAGACCCTAGAGCAGGTGCTAGGACTCTACCCCCCAGGCCTGAAGCCTCTCAGTCCCCTGCTCCTCTGGAGACTGACACTGGATATCGTGCACGTGTCCATTGCTTCACCAGGTTTGGACCATCTTGAAGATAGTGACTGTTGCGTAGTTGTCTTTACACTCTCCACATTGGTTAGGAGAGTGACTCGTGCATTGAGAGTGTCCAATACACATTACTGAATTGAATTAATCGGAATAAAAATGAATGGAATAATAACAAGTTTTTTTTAACCTTCTAATCTCTGTCACTTTTAGAAGTCAGGAAAATAGATTGTTCCAGTTTCTAGTTTTGAATCTGGGATCCCTAAGAAATAAGGAGAAAATGAATCCTCTCTCAAGGAGGACTTTTTCTGTACCCTGGAGGTTTTGTTTTTGAGAGACAAAATGAGTCAGCCATTTTAGAAGGAAGGAAAGGTTTCTGTGATATGACCTCCCCTTCCACTTATGGAGAAACCAATACACAAAGCTAAAACTTGCAATTTTAATAATAAAGGCAGGTTTTTCAATTTTTAAATAAAAAATGAGTTTAGAATTATTACTAGAGATATGAGTGCGTGGACCTTCTTTCTTCATTTCTTAAGGCCATGTAGAATCAAAACTTGATTAGAAACAAATTTTTAATGTTCCAATAGGTTGATATCACCAAAAAGTGGTATCCTAGCAACAAGAAGTGAGACAGTGGTGTGAATAGATGCAAACTGTGGATAGACATTCCACCTGAGATTTTTTAAAGGCAGTTGATAAGGTGACTGGCTCATAGACATGTCTGATCAGGCATTAAATTACATTCTTGAATAAAAAATCCAGTGGAGAGAAAATTTTCACTCAATTTGGTGATGTTTTATGGCTTTATACTCAGTGCAGATTAAAGAGTTTTTGAATTAGCTATTCTGAAAGCTGGCCATTTAAATTTTCCATAGGATTTTAGAGAATAAACCAGAATTTAATTCGTCTACACACTTAGCTCTATAAGATCTGTCTAAAGAACCATTTCATTAAGGAAAATGTAGTGAGCTTTGCCAAACAACAAATCAAATAATCTTCGTGGAGTAATTAGGGAACTGGGCTGTACGCTTTCAATTTTATTTATTTATTTATTTATTTTTTATTTTGGTGAGGAAGATTAGCCCTGAGCTAACATCTGTTGCCAATCCTCCTCTTTTTGCTAAGGAAGATTGGCCCTGAGCCAACATCTGTGCCCCTCTTCCTTTATTTTATATGTGGGATGCCACCACAGCATGGCTTGATAAGCAGTGCGCCCAGGATCTGAGCTTGTGAACCTCAGGCTGCTGAAGTGGATGGTGTGAACCCATCCTCTATGTCACTGGGCTGACCCCTCAATTTGTTTTAAGACACAAATCAAGCATTTACCTGATTTATTTAACTCGAATATACATTCTTAGAAATGGTAAGTATGCTTATAATACTCTGGAATCTCTGGGGTAGCTTAATAAACTGTCACCACACTCTAGCTATTGAATTTTTGCCAACCCAGTTAGAGTTATTGTTTTCTTTTCATTTATTTTTTATTTGGTGAGGAAGATTGTCTCTGAGCTAACATCTGTTGCCAATCTTCCTGTTTTTGCTTGAGGAAGATTAGCCCTGAGCTAACGTCTGTGCCAATCTTCCTCTATTTTGTATGTGGGATGCCGCCACAGCATGGCTTGACGAGTGGTGTGTAGGTCTGCACCTGGGATCCAAACCTGCAAACCCTGGGCCACTGAAGTGGAGCGAATGAACTTAACCACTATGCCACCGGGCCAGCCCCCAAATAGACAATTTTTTAAGAGCAGTTTTAAGTTAATGGCAAAATCGAGCAGAAAGTACAGAGTTCTCATATACCCTTACCCCAACACATGCACAGCCTCCCCAACTGTCAACATCCCCTATACCAGAGTGGTATATTTGTTACAGTTGATGAACCTACATTGACATATCATTGTCACCCAAAGTCGATACTTTACATTAGGGTTTACTCTTGGTTTTGTAGATTCTATGGGTTTTGACAAATGTATAATGACGTGTATCCACAATTATAGTATCATACAGAATAGTTTCACTGCCCTAAAAATACTCTGCACTCTACCTATTCATCCCTCCCTCCCCCCAAACCCTGGCAACCATTGACCTTTTTACTGTCTCCATAGTTTGCCTTTTCCAGAATGTCATATAGTTGGAATCATGTAGTATGTAGTCTTTTCAGATTGGCTTCTTTCACTTAATAATATGCATTTAAGGTTCCTCTATGTCTTTTCATGGCTTGATAGCTCACTTCTTTTTAGCACTGAATTATATTCGGTTGTCTGGAATATAACTGTCCCCAATTATTTACCCATTCACTTACTGAAGGACATCTTGGTTTCTTCCAAGTTTTGGTGATTATGAATAAAGCTGCTATAAACATATGTGTGCAGGTTTTTGTGTGGACATAAGTTTTCAGCTCCTCTGGGTAAATATCAAGGAGTGTGATTGCTGGATCATATGGTAAGAGCATGTTTAGTTTTGTAAGAAACTGTCAAACTGTCTTCCAAAGTGGCAGTACCATTTTAAATTCCCACTAGCAATGAATGAGAGTTCCTATCACTCCACATCCTCTCTAGCATTTGGTGGTGTTAGTGTTTTGGATTTTTGCCTGGGTTAGCTTTTCACCCTCTTGATGGTGTCTTTTAAAGCAAAAGGTTTTAATTTTGGTGAAGTACAATTTATCTATTTTTTGTTATTTTTCTAGCTCGTGCTTTTGGTGTTAGACATGAGAAAACTATTGCCTAACCTGAGGTCATGAAGATTTACTGATAGGTTTCCCTCTAAGAGTTTTGTTGTTTTAGCTCTTACATTTAGGTTTATAATCCATTTTGAGTTATTTTTTGTATTTGTGTGAGATAGGGGTCTGACTTTATTGTTTTGCATATGGATATCTAGATGTCCCAGGACTATTGTTGAAAAGACTTATCCTTCTTGAATGGTCTTGGCATCTTTGCTGAAAATTAATTGGTCACAAATGCAAGATTTTATTTCTGGGCTCTCAATTCTATCTTTATACCCATACAACACTGTCTTTATTACTGTATCTTTGTATAATGTTTTGAAACCATGAAGTATGAGTACACCAATTTTGTTCTTTTTCAAGATAGTTTTGGATATTCTATGTCCTTGACATTTCCATATAAATTTTAGAATAAGCATGTCATTTCCTACATAAAAGTGTACTGGGATTTTGATTAGGAATGCACTGAATCTATAGATCAATTTAGGAAAAATTGACACAATAACGATGTGTTCTCTGATCCATGAAGATGGTATATCTCTCTACTTACTTAGATCTTCTCCAAAATATTTGGTAGTTTTCAATGCATGGGTTGTGGACATAATTTGTTAAATTTAATTCTAAGTATTTCATTTTTTTGCACAGTATTAGCAAACAATAGACACATAAATCGATGGAACAGAATAGAGAGCCCAGAAATAGACCCACACAAAAATAGTCAACTAATCTTTGACAAAGGAAAAAAAGTAATTCAATAGAGAAAGGATAGTCCCTCCAACAAATGGCGCTAGAACAATGTAACACCCATATGCAAAAAATGAACTTAAACACAGACCTTACACTTTTCACAAGCATTAACTCAAAATTGACCATAGACTTAAATGTAAAATGCAAAAGTATAAGCCTTCTTGAAAAAGTAGGAGAAAATTTACACTATCTTGGGTTTGGTAATAAGCTTTTAAATATAACACCACTAGAAATGAAAAAAAAAATAATGAATTGAACTTTCTTAAAAATAAAAACGTCTGCTCTGCAAAAGACACAGTTAAGAGTATGAAAAGACAAGCCACATACTGGGATAAAATATTTGCAAAACACATATCTGATAAAAGACTTGCACCTAAAATATACAAAGGACTCTTAAAATCAACAAGAAAACAAACAATCCAATTTGAAAATTGGCAAAAGATCTGAACAGACACTTCACCAGAGAAGACACACAGATGGCAAATAAGCATGCAAAAAGATAATCAACATCATTTGTCATTAGGAAATTTCAAATTAAACAACAATGAGACATCACTATATACCTATCAGAATGGCTAAAATCCCCCAAACTGATGATACCAATTTCTGGTAAGAATGGGGAGCAACAGGAACTCTAATTTATTGCTGGTAGGAATGCAAAATGATATAGCAACATTGGAAGGCAGTTTGGCTATTTCCTACAAAACTAAAAATAGTTTACCATATGATCCAGTAATCATGCTACTAGATATTGGTCCAACTGATTTGAAAACTTTGTCTACACAAAAACCTGCATGTAAATGTTTACAGCAGCTTTATTCATAATCTCCAAAAAACTGAATACAATGACAATGTCTTTCAGTAGGTGAACAGATAAACAAACTGTGGTACATCCACTCAATGGAATACTATTTATTGAAAAAAAGGAATGAGCTATCAAGCCATGCAAAAACATAGATGAATCGTCAATGCATATTACTAAGTGAAAGAAGCCAGTCTGAAAAGGCTGCATTCTGTATAATTCCAATTATATGACATTCTTGAAAAGGCAAAACTATAGTGATGGTAAAAGATCAGTGGTTGCTAGGGTTTCAGCAGAGGTCTGGGGGAGTTGAGGTTTGAATAGGTAAAGTACAGATGATATTTTAAAGCAGTGAAACTCTTCTGTCTGATACTGTAATGGTGAATACAAGATATTAAGCGTTTGTCAAAACCCATAGAACTTTACAGCACAAAAATCTTAATGTATACAAATAAAAAAAAAATCATTTGGGAGGTCAGAGAATCTGAGGATGGAATGTAGAATGTGACAAAGTAATCTAACTCCCTTGCAAGTATATGAAACAACCTCACCAAAGTGGGTGGGGGAAGAGTGCTGATCAAAGTAACTTTGGAAATAAGTGGAGTCTCTAAAAACTAAAGACAAAATAGACCGTACATAAGCACAGTGCTCTAGTTGATCACGTTTCCCACCGAGGAAGAAGATAATAATCTTGAAACCACTGTAAGTGTACACTGGAATTAATAATTAAGCGAATGGATAGCAGATGGTGGGAGCCAACTTTCTCACTGCTAGAGTGGGAGGTGACAGGGGCAGGAGGCTGCAATGATCCTTGTGGTAATGGATTAAGTTGGAGACATCGGTATGAACTTATGTTTAGCTTATGTAGATACGGATGGTTTACATTAGAAATATTTATAGTTATGTGTATATACACAAGGAAGTATATACACAAGGAAATATATACACAAGGAAATGTATTCACATATATATCTCCTTGCACTGTCAGCTGAGAGGGGCCGTCAGCAATGACACCCCAATAGCAATGAACACACCTTGTGCTTAGATCTTGGTTTCCAGTACTATTCTCTAATAAAAGAAACAGGTCTCCTTGGAGAAATGGTTGCTTCTAGGACTGGAGCAGGAAATATACAGGATGCTCCTAGAGCCTCTTATAGTGCTAAAAAGTTAGAAAGTGCTCAAAAATAAAAACCCACAATGATCGGGGGGACATAGGAGTCAACTGAAGGAGCTCCCAGTGGCCAAAGCTGGAAAAATCTGAGCAAAAACATCAAGTATGGATTAAAACCCAAAGTATAAGATAAATATCTATGAATCCATACTGATTTAAATAAATGATTTGGTAAGTAAATGGGGAAGAATCCCAAATAATATATGTAGATACTCAACCGTTGAGGTGGAGCATAACTCCTCACTCCTTAGGTGTAGGTTACACATAGAGACTATCTTCCAAGGAGTATCGATGGAGGGAGGGGAGTGGGGGAGAGAAACTTTACAGTGGAGAAACAAATACTACTTCAAGCCAAGTGATCAAGTTAACATCCACAGTGATAAATCATATTGATCGTGTGTACCCTTGATATGATGTGATACAAATGACACTTCATCTCTACGATCTTCCTTCCTAAACCCATAACCCCAATCTAATTGTGCGAAAAACATCAGACAAATCACAGTTGAGGGACAACTACAAAATACCTGACCAGTATTCTTCAAAATTGTCAAGATCACCAAAAATAAGGAAATTTGTGAAACTGTTCCAACCAAGAGGTGCCTATGGAGACATGACTACTAACTGTAATGTAGTATCCTGGCTAGAACCCTGGAACACAATAAATAAAAAGGATTTTAGAGAAAAACTGAGGAAATCTGAATGAAACATTGTCTGGACTTTAATAATATATCAATCAATATTGGGTCATTAATTGTAACAAATGTACCATACCAATAAAAGAAGTTAATAATAGAAAAAACTGAGCATAGGGTATATGGAGAATCTCTGTGCTATCTTTGCAATAATTCTGTAAACCTACAACTGTTCTAAAATAAAAAAGCTTATCAAAAAAAAAAACAAGAGATTGAGTATGTAGAGTGCTGAAGAAACAATATTGGAATAAGATTGCTAGATTGGATATAAAAGTGGTTAATATCCTATGGGGAAATTAAAATGCACTATGGTCTGAATATTTATGTCCTCCAAAATTCATATGTTGAAATCCTTACACCCAAGGAGCTTGCATTAGGAGATGGGGCCTTTCAGAGGTGATTAGCTCATGACGGCAGAGCCCTCACGAACGGGATTAGTGCCCTCATAAGAGAGACCCAAGAGAGATCCCTCCTTCCTCCCACCATGTGAGGTTACAGCGAAAAGACGGCTGTCTAAGAAGCGGACCTTCACCAGACACTGAGTCTTGGACTTCCCGGCCTCCGGAACTGTGAGAAATAAACTGTGAGTTGTTTGTAAGCCATTCAGTTAATATATTTTTGTTATAGCAGCCTGAACGGATTAAGACAAACTGTAATCCTTGGGGAAGAAATCACCTGCAACCTATTAATCTTCCACATGTTAATAAACAGCTCTATGGAATCTGACCCCTAATCAATAGCAAGTACTAAATCAAGCAAAAGTGCATTCCCCTACAGCAGGGGTTGGCAAACTTTTCTTAAAGGGCTAGATAGTAAATATTTTAGGCTTGCAAACCACTTGATCTGCATCGTAACTACTCAACTCTCCTGTTGTAGCAGGAAAGCAGCTGTACACAATACACAACAAATGGGTGTGGCTGTGTTCCAATAAAACTTTATTTATAAAAACAGGTGGCCAGCCCATGAGCCATAGTTTGCTGACTTCTGCCCTAGAGGATTAAATAGTCCTCAGTGGGCCTGTTAGACAGTGCTCCAATATGACATTCAAAGGACATGCAGTCATCTGTTTGCCTTTTCTCTAAGCTTGGATACATTTTCTTACTAGTCCCCAGTTGATGGCCTTCTGGATTGAGCAGTCAGCTCCAGGCTGTAGCTTGCTGCTGCTGAAACAATCTCTTTTGTTTCCATGATATCTTATAAATTCAGTCAGACCTTGCCTCTGGACGCTGTTGTCCACTTGAGTCTATGTCTGGAGCCAATGCTGTGTCCTTCGCCTGTGCTTGAGGGAATCCTGTCTCCAGAGAGGGCGACTGGGCAGCACTTGCTTGGGCCTCCTCTGACTCTTGTCCTATGCTGCCACTAAGGTCACCTGGGACATTGCTTTTGCTCCCCTGGAATTTTGAGTTTACTATCTGCCTTCCACCAGGGAAGTATTAGAAACCTTTCAATAAAGGTTCTATTTTTTTCACCTTTGGGAACAGCATGTCCCTACACACCTTCTTGAATCTGTCCTTCTGGAGGAAGAAGTGTCTGCACTGAGTCTTTAAGATTTAATAGGAGTTTGAGTAGAAGACTTTTGGTCATGTGACATCCTTTACCCCTATCCCACCTCAAGCTCTCCTTCTCAAGACAGGCAGTCCTAGGTTCTCAATGTATAAAGTCTTTATAAGGTTTTAAGCAGTTCTAGATCCCAAGGTTAAAAATATAAGCTTTGCTTCCCTAGTCCATACGGCTTTAAGGAAAGTTTTGGACTCCTGAGTCCTCACTAAGCATCATTATTAGAAGACAAATCCCCCTCCTCTCTTTGGGTATCCAAGGGTCTCCAGTTCTGCCTTGGAGATCTTGGCAATTCTTTGAGGTAGGTGCTTTTTCCCTCATACTTGCATTTCTCCCTGTACAGTTTTCTAATCCACAGAACAGTGGCTCCACCCTAATCCTACCTAGTCTTTGCTACCACCCATTCTTGCTACTGGTTCTATTTGCTGACTCTATATACTGCTACTTTCAGAGTGCAGCAACATAGGAGGACACCCCAGGCAGAGTAATGATTTGTCAGGTCTTCAAACTGATAATCTTTAAACATTTGTTTGAAAACGTGCCCTCTAATATTTGGAGGAGAGATTGAGTGTTTGATGGAAGCAAGGAAGGTGAAGATGGAGGGTCCCAGAGACTACTTGGCTAAGGCTCTATTGTCTGGAGCAATTCAGCTCTGGCCCTGAGCTTGCAAACTCCATTCAGCAAAATAAAATCTCTATAGTTACCCAGAACCATCCTCTTTATAAGGCAGTCAGAATGCATCCTGCCCCTGCCCATATCCTTCCTTCCTTAGATGACATTTGCACATTATTCAAGACTCAGCTCAGGTGTTGTATACTCCAGGTTAGCCTAGCACTTGTGCACCTCCAGAACCCTGTGGATAGCACTTACCTGACTCTTGAAATGAGCTATTTGTCTATCTGTTCTCCTATACAGTGAACTCCTCAAGGGCTGGGATCAGTCTTAATTGTCATTGTACCCCTTGAACCTAGAGCATTGTGCCTGACACATAGGTGAAGTTCAATAAATGTTGGTTGAACTAAACTGAACTGAACACTCATTATATTACTGAAAACTTAAACATAACATTATAGTGGGTTGGAATAGTTATTTTTAACTTACTAAGCATCTTTTGTTCAAGATTCTCTCTAGCATGACTCATGTTATCTTTAAATATAAATGATGACAGTAACTATATGAATTTACATGCTTTCTAGACTGAACTAATCTCTAGCTGCAGGATTTATGGCTAAACTTTTCATTGAGGTGTTAGCTTACTTTGCCTATGCCTTCCAAAAAGTGACAAAGAAAGAACATCTGGTAAAAGTTTTATTAATTCTTTCAAGCTTCCATTGAGTGTCCTGATGCAGAAAATCACTAAATGCTACCCTGAGATTTTGAAGGTATAAATACAGCTCACAAAGAGCCCTGTGAATTCCCTGGGAAGAAGCTCTTAGTGTTAGGAGAGTGTGGTTCATTAACTGCAATAATGGGTCAAAGAGAGATGGATATGCAAGGGTTGTCATAGCAAGAGCTCTGAATTTGTGCAAATGATGCATGGATTAGATGTGGGGATAAAAACACTGGTGCTATGTGGTGAGGGGAAAAAGTGGAATCTTGGGAAACATGTGAGACTAAGGTAGTATTTCTCAAATAGTTTTGACTTGACCCACAGTAAGAAAATATTTTTACATCATGATCCAGTATGTGTATATATGCATATGTATTAAGTATAATTGAAATTAAACACTTGCTCTTATTATGTGTGTTCTTTTCTCTTCTACTCTATTTTACTTTTAAAAAATGCTAATCTAACCCACTAAATTGATTTTACCTCCCACTAATCAGTCAGGGTGCACAATTATTTCCCCAACATTTCATTATGAAAAGTTTCAAATATACAGAAAAGTTGAAACAATTCTATGTTGTACAATGTTGTACCATTGTGCATTGAACACTCATATACCCACCATTTAGTTTCAACAATTCAAATTTAGTTTTAGACCCTTAAATGCTTCACATACATATTACAAACTAGAATTCAATTTTTTTTTTTTTTGAGGAAGATCATCCCTGTGCTAACATCCATTGCCAATCCTCCTCCTTTTGCGGAAGAAGATTGGCCCTGGGCTAACATCCATGCCCATCTTCCTCTACTTTATATGGGACGCCACCACAGCATGACTTGACAAGCAGTGCGTAGGTCCACACCCAGGACCCGGACCTGCAAACCCGGGCTGCCAAAGCGGAGAGCACAAACTTAACCGCTACGCCACCAGGCCGGCCCCTTGGAATTCAATATATATATTTTTTAATGTTTTATTTTTTATTATTTTTTTTTCTTGTGAAGACATCAGCCCTGTGCTAACATCCTCCAATCCTCCTCTTTTTTTGCTGAGGAAGACTGGCCCTGGGCTAACATCCGTGCCCATCTTCCTCCACTTTATATGGGACGCTGCCACAGCATGGCTTGCCAAGCAGCGCATCAGCGTGGGGATCCGAACCGGCGAACCCTGGGCCGCCGCAGCAGAGCGCGCGCACTTAACTGCATGTGCCACCAGGCCAGCCCCCTCAATATTTTTTATGATTACCTTTTTGTTGATTTTTTTCAAATTACTACCTTTGCCTTTGTTAATTTTTTCTATTGTTATCTGTTTTTTTTTCATTGATTTCTGGTTTTATCTTAATTATCTCCTTCCTTATTTTACCTTTTTAGGTTTATTTTAGGCTTACTTCATCCTTTTTTTCCTAGCTTCCTGAAGTGGAACCTTAGGTTATTGATTTCATGCTTTTCTTTTTTCTAACGTAGATACTTAAAGCTATGCATTTTAAATTTTATTCTAAGCACTAATTTCGCTGCATCCACAAATTTTGAAATATTGTATTTTCATTATCTTTTAGTTTGAAGTATTTTCAACTTTCCTTATGAGTTAGTCTTTAACCCATAGGTTATTTTGAAGTACACTATTTAATTTCTCTGTATTGGGGGGTTTCCTGGATATCTCACGATTGTTGTTTTCCAATTCAATTGTATTATTATCAGAGAACATACTGTATACTATATATGATTTAAATTCTTTTAAATTTATTAATACTTCTCTTACAACCCAGTATATGGTCTATCTTGGTGAAAGAACCATGCACACTTGAAAAGAATGTGTATTGCACAGTTTTGGGCGTAGTGTTCTATAAACATCAGTGGTCAAAGTGGTTGATAGGGTTCTTCAAATCATCTGTGTCTTTACTATTTTTTTAAATTATTCTATCCATTGCAGTGTTAAAATCTTCAACTGTAGTTGTGGATTTGGCTATTTCTCTCTTTAATTCTGTGAATTTTCCCACATATTCCTGATGAATTAACCCTTTTATTATTATGAAATATTCCTCTGTATCTCTACTAATACTATAATAGATTTTTTTCCCTTAAAGTTACTTTATTTGATATTAACATAGCCACTCCAACCTTCTTAAGGTTACTCTTTGCTCAGTATACCTTTTTCTATCAATTTACTTTCACCCTATATGTCTTTATATTCACATTATGTATTTTGCAAGACAACATATACGTGAGTCTTGCTTTTTTTTTTAAAATCCAATTTGACAATCTCTTTCTTATAGTTGAAGTCTTTGGGCTAGTATCTTTTAATGTAATTATTGATATGGTTAGGTTGGATCTTAAAGTATATTTTCTCTGTACATCAAATTTTGGGTTTGCAGTTTTATTTTTTCAGTATTTTAAAGATGTTCTACTCTTTGCCGTTGTTCCAATGAAAAGTCAAAGGAAATTCACATCATTGTTTCCCTGTATGTAATGAGTTGTTTGCTCTGAATGTTTTCAAGATATTTTTATTTATCTTTATTTTTATATTTTGACTGTGATGTGCCTGGATGTGATATATTTTGTATTTATCCTGCTTGGATTAACTGAGCTTCTTGAATCTGTAACTTTGTCTTTCACCAAATTTGGGGGAAATTTGGCCATTATTTTTTTATTTCTACCTGCTCCCTTCTTTCCTTCTGGGACTCCAATTACACATATGTTAGACCAATGACATCATCATGAACCTGCTCTGCTATGCTTGGCATAGTATCCTTGTACTAGCTTCCTTCATGTTTCCAAGATGGCTGCCACAGGTCTGGACGCTACGGGAAGATGCAACATCCCACAAAATAAGAACTGTTTCTCTTTTATGTGCCTTTTTAAAGAGCTAAAAAAAAATTAGAAAAAAACACAACAGAAAAAATTTTACCAGATACTTGCTCTTCTGTAGAATTCTACACACATCTCATTAGCCAAAGCAAGCCTACCCCTAAGTTAACCAGTGACAAGGGAAATGGCACCACCATGATTAGCTTAGTCCAATCAGGATCTATCATTAGGAGGTTGTGGAACAAAATCTGGCTCTCCCAGTATGGAAAAAGGGTATTAGGTATGGGTTTTGAGGAGACAGCAAGCATTGCCACCTTCCCTGGAGAACCTTTCAGGTGTTTCTATTTAAGTCCTAGCACATTTCAGGAGCAGACAGTCTACATACTCTTCCCTTCAGGGGCTTTAAAGCTGCCACCTCTCACTCTATCCCTCGAGATTCCTGGCTTTGGAGTTCCCAGTTCCTTTTATTCCTCATGCAAACACACAGCTCTTTTCATTATAAGGACCTTGTCTTTAATATAGGAGATTGTAGGAAACAATAAGTGTTAAAAACTACCCGTGGAGAAGTTACAAAGCTTTGGAAGACTTTCACAATGTTTACTATTATGGTCCCTGAACCATAGTTCCCAAGTCCCTTCTGAGATGGTACTTAAATGCCTGCTAGATTATTGTTCTCAGCTTTCCTTCCATTCCTGAAGATGCCCCTGGATGAATCCGTAGTATTTTGCCTTTTAGACGTAGGGCAATGCTGAACCCTTTATTCATGAAGGCTTTTCTTGGCCCATGCTGCAGAGGCCACACCCTTCTCTTGAGTGGGAAGTAGCCTTGGGAGGACCCCTTGACTGGATGACAGTGATATGCCCCACAGAGCAAGCTCTTTGGGTAATTCCTGCCAGTCCATGTGGTGCCTCTCCTCATTCTATCTTGCTGCAAAGAGGAAGACTGCTCTATTTGGGCTGTCATTTAGGGAGTTTATAGTTGAAATGGTCAGTAATGAAGGGTTCTCTGGAATCAACACTCTTACTTTGCTAGTAAAATGACATCTCTAAGACTTTGTGCCATTTCTTGGCACTCTATTTCTAAGGAAAAGTCTCATCTCAAAGTCCTTGAAATAGAGTCCCTAAGCTCTGATAGACTCTGTTTTCCAACCGCACTTATAAGGTAGAACACATGACAGTGTGAACAGGCCCGGTGGTGGCTGTGTGCCTGATAGTCTCTCTCTCTCTCTCTCCCTGAAGGCTTCAGAAAGAGATGAGAGTAGAGGATGAGGACAATAATAATCAGGCTTGGAGTCAGGTGAGTCAAAGATTCAAGAACCTATGTTATACAGTAGCCAGACAAGTGGCCAGAGGCCAGGGTAGAAATCATGTTTGCAGATCTTGGTGGTCGAAAATTCAGTAAGGGTTTGATATCAAGTTGTTGAGGCAAAGGCCAGGGACTTTTTGGTTCCCAGCAGTTAGGGTACGGGAAGGGGTTTGGAAGTTTGGAACTTAGTTAGGCAAAGGATTAAGAGAAGGTAGTCAGAGAAGTTAAAGTTGCTGTGATCAATTATCTAGAAGGTTAGGTGATGAACACAAAGGAACCAGTGGCCACGGGCTAGAAATGGGTCTGGCCCAGAGGTGTTGGATGGTTTATCTTCTGACCTGAAGTATAATTTCTGCTGGGCATGGGAGGTTCTGGATCTGCAGGTGTGCTCAGGGAGGCATGGTGTATCATAGAAAGCATGCTGGACAAGAAGCAGAAGACCTAGGCTTCTGTTCTGGCTCTGCCCCACATCAGCTGGATGACCTTAGGCAAGTGACAACCTCTCTGAGCTTCAGTTTCCTCATCTGAAAGACTGATGAAAATGCATGTCTTCTGTGAAGATGAAATAAGATAATGTGTAAAACTTACTTTGAAACTTTATAATGCTGCCTACATGCAAGTTGTCACTGTCATTATTACTGAAGGGTATTTGTACTCTCTGGTTAAAATAATATTCCAGACCTGGAGAAATTATCCATATGCCCATAAATTACTTTTTTTCTCAGCAATATGAGACTGTCTCAGACTGCTACTAGAAAGATCATGCTGACAGCCTATCATGTATATTAGCCAGGACTCTTGGCTTCAAATGACAGAAACGTAAATTCAAACCAGCTTATGTTAGAAAGGAAATTTGTCCCCTCACAGAATACGGGAGTGCAGAGACGTAGCTAGATTCAGACATGGTCCCATTTAAGGGCTCAAGTGGTGTTGTAATTTCTCTGTCTCTTTCCCTTCTCAGCTGTTTCCCTCCTTGTGGCCTTGTTCACCCTGGCAGTGCTGCCTCATCATATTGTTTCAGCCTAGCAACCTCAGCAGGAGGGGAAATTCCTCTCCCTCCTACCTTCCATATCCTGATCCAAGGAAAGACTGGGATGCCCACGAGCACTGCCCTTTCCCCAAGTTATGGGCGACAGGCTCACCTCTGAACAAATCAGAGGTGTATTTACCATAAAGCCAATGCAGCTTAATTGTAAAATTTGCCAAAGTGAATATTTTAATCATATCTCTTTCCATTCTGACTTCCCCTCCATCACACTTTTCTCTTGTCCAGCAATGTTGAGTGGCCATAGGCATTTGTCTAGGGGTGGTGAGCTGAGCACACATTTGGTTTGGCTTTTGTGGGATATATTTGACTTCCATGTATGGCTTAGATATTTCTAGCCATTCTGGTGTGGAAATGGCTCTGGAAATACTCCTGTAGGACTTTGGGCCAACTTCCCTGACATCTTGACATGAAGATGCAGCATCAGAGATCGTACTGTGAACAAATGTGTACAATTGGCACCCAGGACTTCCAGGGGGGATAGTAGAGAAAAACCATGGTTTGAAATATATGGAGCCAGAAGCTAACCTGTGGAAATTCTTTCAAGCATCAGATGTGTAAAATTATACGTGAAGGAATCCATTCTCATTAGCATTAACACTTGGTCAAACCAGAAATTTTCTCTTATCAAGAAGACATTTGATAATACGGCATGTACAATGATAAATACACTCTATATTTTTTTCCTTCTTTTGATGAAAATTACATGAAATTGAATTTATTAGCACTCCTGAGATTGTAGCCTGTGCCTGTGGTATTTTTAGAATTTGTAATTTGTCTTAATTTCTCTTCTTTTCACTTAGCACTTCATGTGCCAAGTGCTTCTTTGGTCACTGGGGATGTACAAGTAAACACAGCAGACTCTCATGGAGCTACACAGGAAATTGTCAGATCTCCACCATGAAATCAAGAGGGGCTCCAGCAGACTTCTCTGTGGACTTTTGGGCTAAAACTGTAGTTGCCATCTCATGCTATGCTTGGATTGATTTAAAAAAACACAACTGGGAGATGGAGTAGAGCAGTCCGGCCTCTCAGGGACGAGTTTCTGGGCTGCAGGGGTTGGGCGGGTTGTGGCTAGACTATGGTGGCTTGATGGCCCCTGGGTCAAGATGAGCGCCACAGCGTGGGTTGGGACCCGGTCCCCCCACCTCCCATGCCCGGCCACCACACTGCCTCCCGGCTCTGCCACGCAGGCCCTGCACGGGGAGCTGCCATCTCAGAAGCAGCGTCTTAGACATCTTCAGAACATTGCTGCCCGGAACATTATTAATAGAAATGGCCATCAACTCCTTGACACTTACTTCATATTTCATTTGTGTAATACTGAAAAGATATATAAAGAATTTTATAGAAGTGAAGTGATTAAGAATTCCTTGAATCCAACATGGCTGAGTCTTGATTTTGGAATAATACCAGGCCATCTTGATACATCCGTGTCTTGTTTCCTGGTGAAGATATGGGGTGGGAAGGAGGAACATCTACCAGCTCTTGATTAAAGGAGAGTCTGTTTGGATGGGCTGAAATACTTGGGTCAGCAGATTCATGCCTGCAACCAAATGAAATAGTTTTGGGGCTATCTTGGTGCTCCATTTAAACATAAGTGTTATTCAAATGCTCAGAACAATATTCTTCTTCAGGTGGATCAGAACTGTGTTTGCAATTTTTACGCTGTCTTCTCTTTACTGCAATGAGGAAACTGAGGCTTAAAATAACTGTCCTGACAGCCATAGCTTGTGGATATTGGAGGTGGCATCATGTGAGTCCAGTGGAAGCCAAAGAAAGGCAGATGTTGACTCAATGCTTCACAGAGCCCAGTGTGCAATTAAACAGACTCAGATAACTTTTCAGAAAATTGGAAAGGAAATTGAAGAAAAATGAACACTCACATCTACAAGCAATGAGCTGAAAAAAGAAAGTGAATGCCTGCAACTAAAAATTTTGGTGCTTAGAAATGAACTGGAAAGACAGAAGAAAGCTTTGGCACAGGAGGTGACATTACTGCATAAGCAACAAATTGCAGGATAAGACAAAGGAAGTACATTTTCAACTGAACAACTCAAGCTTCAACTCCGGAAGGAAACCCTAAATGAGTTGAGGAAGAAGCATACTGTGAAAAGAGAACTCTTTCTGAAGACAAGTGCTCAGTTGACATTTCATTGCAGGCAATTACTATCTGAGCTTTCCTACATTTACCCTATGGATTTGAGTGAGCATAGGGATTACTTTATATGTGGTGTCAAGTTGGCCAGTTCTGAGGACTTCCAAGCAAAAGATGATGGAAGCATTGCTGTTGCTGTTGGTTACACTGCACATTTAGTCTCCATGATTTCCTTTTTCCTTCAAGTGCCCCTCAGATAACCTATAATTCATAAGAGATCTAGGATCGACAATCAAAGATACTGTCAATGACAAGCTGACTGAACTGGAGAGAGCGTTTCCATTATACCCAAAAGGAGGGGAGAACTTGCAATTTGATTATGGTGTCTATCGCCTGAATGAAAATATAGCACAGTTAAGATATCAACATGGACTGGGGACTCCAGACTTGAGGCAAACCCCTCCTAACCTGAAAAACTTCATGGAGCAGTGCAATCCCTGCTCCAAAGAGACCAAGCTCCATATTTGGGGGTGCAGATGCAGGCTTCTCTGGGGGGATCCCTTCACCAGACAAAAGCCACTGAAAATGGGCCAGATTAGAGACAGAGAGACTCTAGTACAAAACCCCTGCTCCCAGTTACAAGTCAGCATTAGCCCAGGCTGTGACCACCATCCCCTCCGTGGGATAATCCGAAAGACAACATCTCTGTCCTCCCTAGATACTTCCTTGGACTTCTCCAAAGAAAACAAGAAAAGAGGAGCAGATCTGGGTGACAGCTTAAATGGAGGCCATGTGAGTGTGAACACTAGCTAAGAACAAGGGAAGCTCTCTCTGGGCGTTCGGCCACTGTGAATGGCACTCTCCCACCCAGTGAGCAGGCGGGCTCCTCCAGTGTCCAGCTTCAGGTGAGTTCCACCTGGTCTCAGAAGCCGAGCTTTGCTGTATTGGGGAGCAAGCGGAAGAGATCATCGGGATGGAAGCCACAGGTTTCCTCGGGCGATCAGCTAGAAGCATTAACTGCATCCCAGTGGACAGTGCTGTGGCACTGGAGTGTGACAGACAAGTTCTGGGAGAATTTGAAGAGTTCTCCAGAAGGATCTATGCACTAAATGAAAATGTATCCACCTTCTGCCATCCACGCAGAAGTTCTGATAAGTGAAGTGAGCAGACAGACAGTAGGACCAGGACAGGGTCACTGCCTGAAAGGACACTGCACTGGTTATCCTTTGTAAGAATTATGGTACAAAATGAACATTAATGGAGGATATTCCTTAGAAGAACAGACTATAAGTGAGGAGGGACTCAGGATCATTGTGTATCAGTGGGCCAGACAAGGATTGTGCCGGCAAGATTTGCTTTTCAAGCCCAACAATTGTTGTAAGGCACAAGTCACTCTTTAGCTTGAGTCGTCCTATAGATATTTGTTTGCTTTTTTATTTACACTTCGATGGTATCCTCAGAGGGAAGATGATAATATATAAATAATATAATGAACTTACCTTTAGTTTCTCATAAGCATTTGCTCTCACCATAGTTTATAAAACTTTGAGAAAGTTGAATATTCAGAAAAAGGTTTCCATCATTTACCGAAGGATCTCTGGCCATCCGTTAGGTTGATGAATAAGAAGCACAGGGATCTCCTTACATCCAGGCTCATCTGCCTCTGTCCCCAGGCTCCACAGTCAACCTATAGACTCCACTGTTGCCCCATCTTCTTGGTGGATGTGTTGTCCATCCTGAAAACTGAGGACATCACATTCACAGCTTCTTTAATGCAGGAGCCATGACATTCCACCTCCTCTAATCAACCATGCTCTTGATGTAGCCCTCAAATTAAAAGAAAACCTCACCTCAGTGGATCCCAGGGAACCCTCAAGGACCCCAAGGTTACTATAGTCAGATGGCGTCCAATCCTCTTCGGGAGCCAAAGTTTTTATGTGGGCAGGTGCTGCAGTCAAAAACTAGGCTTGCCTTCTGCCAATGCACTCACCAGACAAAAATCCTTATATGTAAATCCCATGTTAATTTATCAAATTTCATTTGGAAGGGAAGGCATTGTATATGGTGAAATATATGTAGTCAGACTGTCCAATGTGCAAGCTGCAAGGCACTTGAGATAGTTGGATTAAGAGGCTAGATGAGGCATAGAATACTATTGGTATGTGTGCAATTGCATAAATACTAAATTATGCTTTTGAAGTCCTATTGTCATTCTTGGAACTCAGATTTCATTTGCTATTGCTTTATGCTTTATGTACGCAAGCCTCAGGGTTGCAAGCTTTTTAAGGAACATTTATCCATACATCTGTGTATTGTATAGAAGAATAAAAATTGAGTTTACTTCAGATAACAACAACAACAAAAAAACCCTACAAGTAGCCCAGTAACCCAGCATTGGAAGATAGCTAAAAACAAAAGAGAACCATGTTAACCTCTATTAACAAAATGAACAAAACAAAACAATAAAAGCAAAACTACAGTAACAGCAGAGACTAACTTTCTGTGATTATTTGAGGCTGGATCTTGAAATAGTTATATTTATATGTATCTTGGTATTTTATTTTGGCATTTATATCTTAGTGAAGCCTATATAATAATGGCCAGGAAATGCATAAAATGCAAAATCCTGCTTTTCTGCACACAGGAGGGATAGTCAATGGAGTGAATCAGGAAGTATCATAAAATCCAGGCACTATTATGTGGGGGAGACATTTTAAAGGGGAGAATCAGCCTAGGATTTTTCTCTCAGCTCAAAACGCACAAGTTTATAAAATTCTGCCTATTACCACGTGCAGTAGCACAGAACATATGAAAGTAAAAAGCCCAAAAAGAGAGGGCAGGGCAATGCTGGGTCATTTAAATAGAGACAAGACGTCTTCCAGGTAATAAGCAACTTCAGCTGGCATTTTGCAGAATGTATTAGAGAAGAATAAATCTTAACGTAATGAAGACTTAAAGAATGAGCTGTAAAAATCATTGCTGCCAAGAGACTTGTGAATTCTCTAAAACAGTATTAAGATCTCTGCTTTAAGGAAGCAGCCATTTCAAATGTAGATGGCTAAGGTGATGATCACCTTCAGAAAGAGAAAGAATCTATGGATTGACAGCAAATGAAAAAGAGACCTTTCCCGTGGCCATCCTTGGCCAAAGGTCTCAGCAATTCCTAGTTAAGAAGAATTGAAAAGTTGAAAGTTATTACTAGGCCTATGCTGTTTATTATTTGTTTTATGTACACACACACACACACACACGCACACACACGCACACACACTCATTCTGAAGTAATCTGTATAGTAAAGTATATTTAGTTTTCATTCCATTGAATGAGTTTAGTTAATTTTACTTAACCTCCTTGTTGTCATTACAAAGTCCCAGGTTCAATATCCCTTCTGGTGGACTGAAAAGATCTTGAAATCAGACCTGGGTTTAAACTCTGATTCTTCCGCTTGTCAGACATAAGAGCTCAAGAAAATTGCTTAGTCTTCAAGCTGGTAAAAGGAGGAGAATAAAACTGATGCCCAAGCCTTCTGTGAGGATTAAATTATATAAAATATGTAAAGCTTCTGTACTGGATATTTGTCATGCCCACAGTCTGAAGGGAAACTTCTTGCCCAAATTTCCCGCTGACAGGGACTAGACTGCCATGTTTAGAACAGCATGGTCTCCTGTATTAGTTTTGGCCCTGGGTGGCAGCCGCTCTCTGGAGCTGAGGAGGAGATGGCCGTGGAGCCTAGGCTTGTGGCCTCTGTGGCTGTGGCAGTCCTGCCAGCCTCAACATCCATGGCTCTGCCCTCAAAGTCATTCTTCCTTCATTTTGTCCCATCTCTGTCCCATTCAGTCTAGGTTGGCAGTGATATAAAATCCTTGGATATAAAATTGATATAAAATTCTCAAAAAACTTGGCCTCTCATGCAATTCACAAGGGTCCAAGCCATCAGACAAGAGGGTCCTCCATAGATCTTTCCTGGGTAACTGCATCTCTATTCCTATCTTCTGCTGAGACGATGGATTGGATCCATGAGTCACACACCTAATCTCTTTAGCAAGGGGCTGTCCAGCCACATCCTTGGCTCTGTTTCCAGAGCAGGCTATCTGGATAGGCTGAGAATCTTCCAAATCATCTAATGCTGGTTTCTTTTTGCTTAGCAGTTCCCTCTTTAATTTATTTCTCTCTTCTTGCATTTTACTATAAGCAGCAAGGAGAAACCATGCTGCACCTTGGAAATCCTGCTAAATATTCCAAGTTCACTGCTTACAAGTTCTACTATCCATCCAACAGAAGACAATTCAGCCAAATCCTCTGCCACTTTATAACAAAGATCACCTTTCCTCCAGTTTCCAATAACAGGTTCCTCATTTCTGTCTGAGCCTTCTGTTATGGACTGTATGTCTGCGTCCCCCTCAAAATTCATATTTGAAGCCCTAATCCCCAATGTGATAGTATATGGAGGTGGGGCCTTGGGAAGTAATTAGGTTTAGATGAGGTCATGAGGGTGGGGCCCCCATGATGGGATTAGTGTCCTTATCAGAAGAGGAAGAGAGACTAGAGCTCTCTCTCCACCTTGTGATGACACAGCAAGAAGGTAGCTGTTTTTAAGCCAGGAAGAAGACGCTCACCAGGAACCAAATCTCCTTACACCTTGATCTTGGAGTTCCCAGCATCCAGAACTGTGAGAAATAAATGTCTGTGGTTTAAGTTACCCAGTCTATAATATTTTGTTATAGCAGCCCGAGCTGACTAAGATAATCCAACAAAAGGCACCTTTAACATTCGTGTTTCCAGCAATGTTCTGTTCTTGGTGATATATGTATTCTCTGAGACAATGGAAGCTTTCTCTACAGCTCTCCTCTTTTCTTTCTGACCCCTCAGCAGAATCTCCTTTAACATCCATATTTCTACCAATAGACTCTTCAGGGCAATCTAGGCTTTTTCTATGATGCACCTCAAAACTCTTCCCGTGTTTACCTATTACCAAATTCCAAAGCCACTTCTACATTTTTAGGTGTTTGTTATAGCAGCATTTACTTCCAGGTACCAAAATCTGTATTGGTTTCCTAGGGCTGCTGTAACAAAGTACCACAGACTAGATGCCCTAAACAATGGAAATTTATTATCTCACAGTTCTGGGGGCTAGAAGTCTAAAACCAAGGTGTTGGCAGGGTTGGTTCCTTCTGAGAGCTGCGAGGAAGGATCTGTTCCAGGCTTTTCTCCTTGGCTTTTAGATAGCTGTCTTCTTCCTATGTCTTTTCACATAGCTTTCTCTCTGTGTACATATCTATGTCCAAATTTCCCCTTCTGATAAGGTCACCATTCACACCAGATTAGGCACTTACCCTACTTTGGTATGACATTCTAATTTAAATAATTACATCAGCAATGACCCTATTTTTAAATAAGGTCACATTCTGAGGTACTGAGGGTTAAGACTTCAACATATGAATTTTGAGGACACAGTTTAAACGATAATACCAACTTCACTCTGCTACCAGCTGATTGGGCCAGGGTTGGGCACTTGATCTATAGGTTACCAGTTTACAGTTGGCCATTGGCCTATGACATTGCCTAGACTGGAAAGGTCACTCTTGGGCATTTGGCTTGAGAAGTCTAGAGACAATCAGGAAGTTTTCAGCAATAGCTGAAGCTGAAAGAAACACACAGAGAGTCCCTGAGCAAGCCAGGTATGTGGAAGCAGCAGCTCTGAGTTTTGAGTGAGCTGTGGTTGAGATCTGTGGTGAGGGTAAGGATACAGGGCAGAGAGAGGGAGCAAAAGGAAACTCAATAGGCCACACAAGGAGAAGAGCAGATGGAGAGAGAAGTAGAGTTCTGTGAAGGTGGAGCATTAGGGGCAAAACAGGTGAGATCTTTCTGCTGAGGTCCCCAGGGATAAGTAGGGTGTGGTTCCAGGCTCCGCGAGGCCAGGTCCTGCTTTGGCCTCTGCTCTTGAAGCCCTATATGATCTCTGTCTCCATCTGAACTCTTGCCTGCTTTTTACACACACACACACACACACACACACACAACAACAACAACAACCAAAAAACTCACCTGAGCCAGCCCAAGACCAATCCTAAGAGCCCAATTAAACCAGCACCCAGTTAGGGCATGGCACAAAGTTGGTCCTCAGCAATGTTAGTTTCCATCTCTCTCCATCAGCTGATAATTGGTTCAAGATTCTGGGGCATACATATAGCAGGTTAATTAAGTAATGGCTTTCCAGAATTATTGATGGCTGAATCTCTTTTACTCCTATCTGGGTTTTAATGAGTTAAGGCACCATTAGAATTTAGCTTATTTTAGTAGCAGATCCTTTGGACTATATAAACCTTGGTATAAGAATTAGGGACCATTTCACTTAAACAACCCTCATTTTTCTGTTTGTAAACCTAGAAGAGGTCATCAAAGAGCAGTAGCTTTCCTTGCCTTTAGTCTGCAATAGCAAAGGTGGGAGAGGAAACTAATGAGAGAAAAGAGATGGCTGACTGTTGCTAAGCAACCTTTGTTGGCAAAAAAATGTAAAAACAAGACTCAGAGAGCTTCTAATTGGGCAAATATCTTAGAGAATACTTATAATTCCTGTGAGATTTGTTTTCAGACCATTCCTTATTTTATTGAAGCACTTAATCACTTATTTTAGAGATGGTTGTCATAATTACATAAAATTTTATCACTCAAAGCTAATTTTGGAGTGTCACTGATTGAGTTCCAAGTACATACAGAAGATAGCTTAAAATTTTTTTATTTAAGAAAGCCTCAGAGTGTATATAGTTTACACATGAGTACCATGGCTCTCCATATCTATAGCGAAGTAAAGCATCTCTCTGGAGCTATAATTGCACTGGAAATGAAAGAGTGGCCCCTAACTTACTATATGTAATTATGGTGACCAGTTTATTGTAATTTGCCCAGAACTTTCCCAAGTCCTGCATCGCAGGAACCCCTGCAGTCCTGGTCACACTGGGATGGTTGGTCACCCCATCTCTGATTTTATTATTGTAGCTGAGATGATTAGATTGGATTTGGGATGGACCCTGGGGCTAGAGTGGTCTTGGAAGATCTTTTCTGGGCATGGCTGAACTTCATATTTGGGTGTTCCCCTGGGCAGCTGGCTGGTTCCGACTTGATGGGGCTCTAATCATGTTGGTGGAGTCCCAAGAAAGGGTAGTTTGGTGGAACTCTTTGGAACTCCTTCCCAGTGAGAGTGAAACTGACCTGTTTCTCTTCCATTTCAGTTTTTAGTCTGTGTTCTTGGCCCATATTCTAAGTCTGAGATTTCAACTTGTCTTAGGCCCCTAGATGGTTTATATATGTGATAGGTTCCCATGAAGAATATTTGTCATTATACAAAGCAATTCCAACTGGCATGCATGTAGCAAGGGTCTGGCATGCAGGAGGGTAGCAGTAGAGCATGTGCATTTTGAAAGAGAAAGCCACTAGGAAGTTCTTTTTTTTTTTTTGTGAGGAAGACCAGCCCTGAGCTAAGATCCGATGCCAATCCTCCTCTTTCTGCTGAGGAAGATTGGTCCTGGGCTAACATCCATGCCCATCTTCTTCTACTTTACGTGGGATGCTGCCACAGCACGGCCTGACAAGCAATGCGTCAGTGCGCGCCCAGGATCCGAACCTGCGAACCCCTGGCCACCGAAGCGGAGCATGGGCACTTAACCGGTGTGCCACCGGGCCAGCCCCCACCCGGAAGTTCTTATATGTTTCCCTGGGAAGGGGCACTATTGTCTCTATGGAGCAGCCACGACCTCTCATACAAATATGGAAGAATTCTCCGAAACTACCTCGGCCATCAGAGGTCAGGCACAGTGAGTTGACCAACTATGCGTCCACCTGTCCCTAAGGTTCTTGGTACATACTCCAGTTGGCTATGTGATCAAATGACCTGCATCCCATTGTCTAGGTCACAGAATTTTAAGGTAGCAGTTGGCTATGCATCACTGCAAACTGAATGCCATGTGGAGACCCAGGGAAGAGGCATCCAAGGTGAATAAATGGATGGGAAATGAGAAAGCCAGAATGGGTAATTCAACCTACTGACAACAAGACTGAAAGGTAGTAATCAGTGCTCATGTAGATAAGAATTATCTCAGGTAAGAGATATCTCTTTCACTGAAAGAGCACAAATAAGAGAAATTGTGTGCAATCCATATATGCCAGATTTAGGTGAGATATCCTGACATCCAACATGTAATGATCCTATTGCATGTAATCTGGCAACATGGGGATGTACTATGTCCAAGATTAACAAAGGATTACTCGAGGCTCTGCCTGATAATTCTCTGTTATCTGTTTATGCACTGCAGGAAAGACCCTAACTGAATGTACACTCGGGTGTCCCTCAAACTAATCCATAGTAACTCTCACTCCTTGAACGAATACAAGGAGGCTCTGCATTGATTTGCATGTGTGTGAGCTGATGACAAAGAGGCTGATAGATGAAATAAGGATGCAGACTTAACAGCTAGATTTACTAGCACTACAGTTAGGTCATAAAGATGTGGAACAGAACTCAGTTGACAGCGTTAATACACACTTGGTCAAAGGAATAGAATTATTTTTTAAGCTGGTACTAAAGAGGGATGATGGTGTTGCATTTTTAACTAACAAATGCTGAGGAAGTTATAAGTGCATTAAGAAGAGGATATGGGATTTTTGCAGGTGGAGAAAGGTAGATAAAAGCTGAGAGAGAAGCAAAATAACAAATGACCCTCAGCATACGCTATTCTGGAAAAACAAGGTTGCCAGTTTCTGGGTTGTCTTGTTTTAAGAGTGCAGTCCATACACTACATCCCTTAACACTGAAGGAACTTAGCAGTTCCAAAAAATGGTAATCAGTGAGTCAAGCAAATACACAGAATTCTAAAATTCTGAGTTCAGTTCTTTGGGTTCAGGGGATAATCCTACCCATACTGAGTCAACGAGGGATGGGTGTGGGGGTTGGTATTCAGTGGGGGGACTTGGTGGAGGTTCAGAAATAGCTTTCTATTCCATCATCTAGACACATGGACTTCACTCTAGACCCTTGGGGGCTACCCGTGTTTAAGCAATCAGTCAGCAGAGCTCTTCCTTCCTGCACCATCTTCCTTGCGCTGACACACGCTCATACACACACACATATACACACATGTACAATCCCTTGGCCCTTTTAAGCCCTCTTGTTACCTACTCCTTACTCCTCATGTCCTGCCTCGTGTCTTCTCTTATCTCTGTTGTAACACATCAGCCAGCCTCTGCTCCATGGGGGACTGTGAGGTGGAGACATACTTCTTCAGATTGATCAGGGAGAGTCCCTACAAACACAATTCCTGCTAGGATATCCTGCTAGGATAAGTTATAAAGCTTATCATGCTGACAGAGTGTCTGCTTCTCTCCCAACCTTGAGATACCATACAAAAGCCTTCCCTCTAATCCCTCAGCCTCAGGATCCACCAGGTTCCAGAAGAGGGAAACTTCTCCTGCTATGAAAGTATTTGAGGTTGATCATCTTTAATGCACTTAACCCAGAGCAAAGGGGTTGGAGAGGCTTATTCTGTAAGCAAAGGTTTGGACCAGGAAAGAAGGAAGAAGGAGGTAGGGAAACAGAAGGAGGAAGGGAAAGGAGAGGCAGTGCCCTTTCTGCTAGGCAGGTGGAATGAGTCTGACACACAGGCTGTACAACAGGATGGCAGGAGTTACACAAACTCCTCTCAGCACTTTTGTCTCTGCTGTCCCTTATCCTTGGAACGCCCTTCCACCAGACTCTGTGGGGCTTGCTCCCTTGCTCCCTTTAGCCTCTGCTCAAATGTCACCTTGCTCAGAGAGGCATTTCCTGACTGCATCTGACCCTGTATCCTGCTTTATTCCTCATCTATAAACTTATCATTGCCTGACGCATTTTGTAGTTATCAGCTTATTGTCTGTACTTTTCCCACACTAAAATACAAGCCCTGTGTAAGCAGGGACTTGCCAGTTTTGCTCAGTTCTGTCCCCGGAACAGTTCCTGGCAACATAATAGAAGTTTCATAAATATTTGTTGGATGAAAATTAGGGTTACAAGTTTCTGTGGAGCTTTATTGATGTCTCCAGGATTCACTCTACTGGTTTAAAGCAAATAAGATGGGGACCGAAGTATTAGGGCTATGACATATGGTCTTCAGTTAAACTAATAAACACCAGAACCAAGCCAGGCACTCCTTGATTTGTAGACCATGAGATGCTCCCTGGCAGTTAAGTTTCCTTCCTGCTGTAATCAGTTAGGGAGAACCCCTAATTCCTGGATGTGAACGACCAAAGACTATGGTCTTTTGGGCACTGCAGCCTTTGGATGGGTAGGAGAGCTTGGAGACTACTAGTTACATGCCTACAGTGCAAAGCAAGTGGAAACCCCATTCTTTGGGCCCCAACCCTCGCTGTTCACATCCAGGTAAGTGGATGTCTGCATTTGACAGGCTGCAACTCACTTCAAGTCTCTGCAATAATGTGAACAGAAAAATATCTGCTCAAAAAGAGCTTGAGACCCTAAAATAAAGACAGATGACCCAAGATTAGACAAAGAGGAGTGTGGATGTGGGAGAGTCAATTACATAATTCAATGCGTGGAACATCCCACTTGGGGTCTGAGTTAATCTGTAAAATGTCTTGCTTGTTCCATTTTATTGTAATTCCCTCTGACTGCCGGAGAGAACTTGCATTTTATCCAAAGTAAATATTCCAGGAGATGAAATCTAAGCAGACCACGTTAGCGTTATAAAGTTGAGTTCTAATGGGTTTCTCCCACGCTGGGATTTGACACTTTTGTGGTAGAGGGGAAGGGGAGGAGGCACGGATCTGTATTTTCAAAGTGAGCAGTATCTTCTCTCTCTAAATCATTTTTAATAGATCTACACCTCCAACCCAATCAGTTGTGTCAGGCTGAAAAACAAAAATTTTCCTTGGAAATAGCCCTCCCTTCCACTATCTGATATAGAAAATCTGGCCTTTTTCTTTCTGTTTGTGTCATTTTCCCACTTTATTTGCACACTTGCATATGCACCTTTCCCCTCTCATTAGCCTGAAGGATTTTCATGCCTTTTCCTTAAACTTGACGGACATCTGAGGGAGATTTGGCAGCTCTGATGTGCTCCCTCTTGAGAAAGTCATGTCCAAGACAGAAGGGTCGCCAAAATCAAAGATGCGCTGAATAGCTGGCAGAGAAGGTCAATGGCTTTAGCACGGCTTCATTTTTTTGTTATTATTTTAAAAAATTTTCCCTTCCCATAGGGTCAAGGAGAAAAGGTCATATTTATATGCAAATCCAGAGCATCCTCTTTGCGCAAAGCCCGATGACCACTGGACTGAAACATTTCTGTCATTGTTTGTGCTAGAGGTTTGAGTCAGAAGCCTTTCCTGATCACCTGTGCCAGTCTGTGCCCAGGACTCTGCTGTGCAATAGGGGCAGAGGCTCAGAGGAAGAAAAGATAGGACACAAGTTTTTGGCATTGCTGAGTGGCTTCTGCGCAGGGGGACTGCTCATGAATGTCCTAAAATACCTGTTCCCAATTCAATCTTGCTCCCTCCAGTCTGCTCCACACAGCAGCTGAGTAGGCTTCCAAAAACAATCAGATGGGGGTCATTTTCTTTCTTGAAACCCTTCAGCATTTTCCCCTGCGTAGCATGGGATAAAGTCCAACATTTTTAGTATGACTTACCCCTGCCCACCTCTCCCACTCCATCTCTCACCTCTCACTTAGTGCTGTACCGTCCTCAAACACACCTGCCCCTTGCTCTCAGACTCTCCAGTCTTTACCTTTGGGCCTTTGCATATGCTATTCCCTCTGCCTCACATTCCCAGCCTACTCCCTTCCTTGCCCCTCATCACCTGGGAAACCTTATTCATCCTCCATTCTTCAGACCAGGTTAGGTCCTCTTCCATGTGCTTCTGCACAAGAATCTTCAACTCAAATGTGTTTGGGTGCAGGACAGGTAAGTCGAATGGGGGGAACTGGCCTTCTATGAGACAATTAGGACTAGTGGAGAGTGTGGTGAATTGGAGAGTGAATGCTTCTCTAAAGGGACAGCCTCTTCTCGGCTCCAGACATGTGTTGCCATGGGGGAATACAAGACCACTTTTGCCATCTTTTCTGATTTTTAAAGAGAAGTTAGAATTCCAGGTTTTTATGGGAAATGCCCTGATGTTAAAATGCTATGTAGGCCCAGATGTGGTCTGTGGACCAACAGATGAGGGTCTTGTGTAATTATCTTAGTTCTTCCCTGCTGGGCTATAAGTCCTGTGAAGATGGAGGAAAGAGCCTGTGTTGTTAATTGTTCTACAGTATTTACAATGCTATAATGGGATCTAGCACATAGTAGGTGCTCAAAAGATACTGGTTGAATGAACAAATGGCTAAATTGAAATATCAAATGTGGCTATTTTGCAAACTGCTGCCTCTCAAATAGCCAAGATCTAATTACCAAGATCTGTTGGAAATGAGTTGAGAGGAACTGACCCCTTCTACTACCACCACCCCCTCTCAAATTCCCTCTTGTTTTTATTTTCTGGAATTGATGTTCACCCAGATGTGGCACTGGCTTAGGTAAAATCACAAGCGTTTAGAGGCTTGTATCTTTTTCCCTGACCAATTTAGATTCTCCCAGAATCCACTGCCGATGAAAGAGCTGGGGAGTTTTGTAGACAGAAGAGTGAAGCTCTGAAGATGGACTGTTGGTGGGCAGGAGAGGGAACTCTTGTCTCCTCCTGAGCTTTCCTCTCCTGGGTCTGGGCTTCAAGCCGTCTCTGTATGCACGAAGGTATGCCCACCCGGCTGGTAAAAATAATGTCCTCTTGCATGGACAGGCTGGAGTCCAGCTGGGAGATAGCCGTGTAGGGGACCCCACACTGAAGATGAGAAATCTCTCTCTTGTAAACCAGATGATTTAGTTGCAAGCTACTCTCTGCTTGTTTACTCTTTTTTCATTCCAAGGCTTTTAGCACCGTCTGGTTGAAATGTTTCAGCCTTGTTTGGAAGGGGAGACACTTGAGTAAGAGCAATAAATGGGGAGCAGTGCCCCTCAGAGGCCACGCAGTGGGGGCAGCAGTGACACAGACGTGCACCCAAAGTGTGGTCCCAGGGTGCTTGTTAGAAACGCAGATGCCCAGGCATCCTGCCCTCCCCCTGACCTCCCTTCCTCTAGGAGTGAGGCCCAAACGTCTGCATTTTGAAGGAGTGCTCACTGCGGTTGGAGAAACACTGCCCAAGGGAAAGGGGCAGGAAGGCAGATCTTTCCCTCTTTTGTGGTTACCTTGGAATCTCAGGGTTTGACTTTATTAAGAAAGATGGAGGTTTCCTTTCCGGGGTAAAGGTAATGTTTATTTCCTGATTGTGTGTCTTACGTGACATGATCAAATAAAGGCGCGTCTGGCTAACAGGTCCTAATGACTTGGACCTTTGCCACGGCCTCCACTTCAGCTCTGTTGCTCACTTACACTCCCACCTGAGACTTCGGTGGGCTTATTTTCATCCATGAGGACATAGAACAAGCCCCTTTAAAGGGGCTGTTTCACAGTCATCCCTCTCGCCTGTTTTCCTAGTAGCCAACAGCAGGAATGGACTGTTCAAGCGCATAAAAAGAGACGTCTCTGCAGGGAAGAGTCAGTAGTGACTTTCAGCAGGGAAGCAGGTCTTTTGTAAATAAGCAGCCGCGTAGTTTCCCTGTGCTGTGGCGTGTTTACAGTGTGGGAGGCTGAATAGCTCCGTTGACTCAGAAACAGAAAGAAAAATCAGAGATCAGGGAGCTGGGGAGTTGGCTCAGTCCCTGACTCACTGCATGGTCTGGTGAAGTCATCAGTGCTCCCCACAACCCCACCACCCCATAAAGAGAAGGAAACAGCATGACCCAGCTCTGTAAGCTGAGGATGATAGAATCACAGATTCTGGTTATGCAAAAGCCGTTTGCAAGTTCCGGGGAGGGATGTGTCCATATCTGGGAGTAGAGGTGAGGAAGGGGACTATGGACTGCTGTTGAGCCACCTGTCATATTGTATGAAAAATATTATCCCTGAGTTAGACCAGGTTTTCAGTCTTGACTTTGATACTAGCTTCACTGTGTGACTCTGAGCAAATCACCTGATCTCAGGCAAGTCACCTGACCTTGGACAAATCACCTGTCCTTGGGCAAGTCACCTGACCTCACTGACCCTCACTTTCCTTAATGCGAAATGGGGAGGGGGTGTCAGGTGACCTCTAAGTCCTCTTGACTGCTCCAGCCGTGTCTATGAGTTAGCGAGAGGAAACTCGCCTTTGCTCAGGAGCACCATTTCTTGGTCTGACTTCCTTCAAGGGCCTGTCAGAGGTGGGCTTGTCTCTGAGCAGATATTGTACAGCAGAGCTGGCTGAACTAACACCTCTGGTGTGCCTCCACATATAGTCATGCATCACTAACGACAGGGGCACATTCTCATAAATGCATCATTAAGCAATTTTACTATTGTACAAACATCACAGAGTGTACTTACACAAACCTAGGTGGTATAAGTAGCCCACTACACACCTAGGCTATGTGGTATTAATCTTATGGGACCACTGTCATACATGTGGTCCGTCATTGACCAAAATGTTATTAAATGAGGCATGACTGTATAATTTAAAATTAAAACACTATGAAGCTATAAAGCAAGTGTTAAGAAACACAATGATGTCCTTGTTTTTCCTACACTGACTGTTTTGACATCTTTTCTTGGGAATAGTAACCAAATTCTTTAAAAACAATTTTTTTGGTGTCCCTGATTTGCAGGAGGCCAGAATGTGTGTGTTTATTCTGCCTCTTGGTTAACTCAGCACTCGAAAGACAGTCTTGGTGACTCTCCAGGGATCCTTTTGTGGAGTTTCTTCCACAAAGAGACAACTCTGCTCAGAGAAGAGGAATGGGGTGTGAGGTGTGGCATAGAAAGGAATCCCGAGGAAAAAACAGCAATTGTAAGCACTCAATGATAAACTGAACCCCGCAGTCCCAGCTCAGGTTCAGATCTCCAGTCCTTGTTTTGATCCAGACAGCTGGGAAGGGAGTGACATGTGCCTCAGGGGCTCTCTTAGCCCTACCTGAACCCAAGCTGGCTGATTAAAAAGATGCTCTGAGTTATTATGAGAAGAACTCTGAGATCAGTAGTGCTTTTGTCCTCATGAGGACCCTTTTGACCAGGTCCTTCAGGATACAGGACTGTTGGGTGGTACAAAGCACAGAGCAAGGAAGGCTCTGTCAATTCACTTGAGCCCAGAACTTCTGGGATGGGGCCTCTGAGTTCCTCTCCTCTTCCCATTGTCTTGAATTTCTCTTCCCTTGGAAGTTATTGTCACCACCTGAACACAGCTCCTCTGACTCTGGGCTGGGCGACTTAGTCTCTCCTCTGAAGCGGAAAGCAAATAGCAGCTCAGTTATCTGCCAAGACCCAGCCTCATGGGAAACGGCCAAGAACCCGTCACTTTGTTACGTTCCTAGTTCTGCTATTTAGCACCCAAGGACAAAAGGTCATATGATCTCTCCCAAGTGGCTGACACATAAGACATTGATTATCTGTAAAGTTTGGGGTGGTGAGCAGGGGCCAGGGAATGTGATAGGGGCCTGGTCTCGGAGGACTTTTCTTCCTGAGGAGCTTGGGATGGAAACACACCAAATAGAAAGGTAAAAGATCAGATTTGTGTTTTAGAAAAATCACACAATGATGAAAAGTTTACAGGGCAGCAAAGTGGTCGTAGGGAGGCTCAATGGTGGCTAGAACAGGGTAGTAGGAGTGGAGATGGAAAGAAGTGTACAGATTCTGAGATCTGGGAGGCAGTGTTGACTAGTCTTGGTGGTTTATTGAACGTGAGGGATTGGGAGTATGACAGAGGTAGAAATCCAGGTTTTTGGTTTGACAAATGGTTGATACAGAAACCATTCACTAAAATTGGAAACACAGGAGGAAGATTTGGGGGGGGCATTGAAATGATGAGTTTAATTTTGAATATATTATTCCAAGGTATCTATAGGACATTCCAATGCAGGTGTTTATTAGACAGTAGCACAGAGTTGTCTGGAATTCAGGAAAGATTAGAGCTAGAGAAAACTGTGGGAATAGTTGAGATTGTCCAGGGAGGGGACGCAAGTGACCACGGCAGAGGTCCCAGGACCACACCAGAGGGAACACTTATATTAAAGGCGTATCGAGGAATGAGGCCCTACAAGAGAGGCTGAGAAGGTGGGGTCAGAGGGGGAAGAGGCGAGTCAGGAGATTTTCAAGGAGGAGTGGTCAACAGCAACAAATGTGGCTAAAAAGGTAAGAAAGATAAAGGTGAAGTGTCCATGGATGTAGCAAAAAGGGAGTCGTTTTTGACCTTGCTAAAGGCAATTTAAAGGTGTAGTGGGTGCTGAACCAGAATGCAGTGGGTTGAGGAATGAGTGGGAGGAGAGAAAGTAAAAGGATGGCTGTTTCAAAAAGTTTGGCTACGAAGAGGAAAGAGAGAGGGGGAGGCTGTGGAATCAAAGGAAGGTTATTCATTTATCTAGTTATTATGTTTCATTGTATTTTGCATTTAAGATGAGAAATTGATATCGTGATAGAAAAGACAGAAAAATAGCCATCATATACATGCAACAACATAAATGAATTTCAAAAGCCTCATACTAAATGAAAGAAGCCAGACTCGAAAGATTTCAAATTGTTTGGTTCTGTTTACATGAAATTCTAGAAGAGACAAAACTACAGTGACAGGAAGCAGATCAGTGTTTGCCAGGGCATGGGGGTGGGGGTGGGGTCTGACTGCAAATGGGCACCAGGGAGATATTTGGGATGTTGGAAATGTTCAATACAGGCAGTCCTTGTGTCCATGCTTTTGATATTTCAGTTATCACAGCTTGAGTAATAACACCAGTCCTCCAACAATGTAGTTCAAATTTCACTTACCACAGTATCTTAACTGTGGGTAGTTGCTCAAGGTACGAGCTTTACGGCTAGCTCTTCAGTCCACAAATCCCAATGCAAATGCAGATGTGCGTCATGATCAGTGACCGACCTTGTGACTTTTTTCAGTCTGTCAATTATTGGTCACTGCCCACCTGTTACCCAGTTCACTCACAGACAGCAAAGCATATCTTGTGTTACCTCCTTGTCTCCCAGTGATAGACCCAAATGACATTTTACAAAAACAGATAATTGAAAGAAGGAACTGGCCAACAAAGATGACAGTGCAACAAAGAAATGAAAATGTTCATAATAATGTTAGAATTGAATAGCATAATAATAATGTTAGAATAGAATAATAATAATAATGTTAGAATTGAATAGAATAATAACATTGTTAGAATTGAAATTTGAATCGAATGTAAATGGCGTTAAAGAAGAAATAGCTGACTGTGGAAATATTGCCACTGCTGCCATTGGAGAGACTCTAGATAAGCAGCCAGCGGAATTTAGTGAAGGTGAATGTATTATGGACATAAATGAGGAAAATAGTTGTGCTCAGAAGGATGAGGATGTCCCAGAAGTGACACTGGTAAGAACAAAAAAACAAACAAGAAAACTCCATATAAAGGCTTTCTCAGAGAGAGGTTTCAAAAGTTGCATCACATTGCAAGTGTAAAGGATACAATGTTGGAAGCTGATCCAAACTTAGAAAGAAATATGATAATTTACCAAGATGCAGAAAAGATGCTCACTCTGTATAAAAAATCATGTGACAAGGAAAAGGCAAGCATTGTTCGAACTGTTCTTGATAAGCTTTTTACAAGTAAATAAATTACCTTAATTCTCAATGTTTCTGATGTTTTAAATTACAGTGTACTAAATAAATATTTGTTTTACTATTTTTTAATTTCTCTATTCATTTATAATTGACAGCAAGAGAGTTTTTAACATTTTGACAAAAATTTTTGAAAGTCATGGAACAATCAAAATTTGTCCCATTATTTATTAAGATCACTTTGCGTGGTGTCAGCTTGCGTGGTCATTTGTACGGTTCCATACTACCGTGCAAAGCACGGACTACCTATGTCTTGACTGGCGAGTGGTTATGAGACTATATATACCTGTCAAAACTCATCAAATTGTACATTAAAACAAGTGACTTTTATTGTATGAAAATTAAATCTCAATAAAACTGTTAAAATAGCTGTTATATATTGAAATTGCTATTTGACTGACATTTTGCGCATAAGTCTAACCTTGCAGCAACCCTTCAGAGTAGTTATTTTTATCCTAATTTATAGATAAAAGAACAAAGCCTCAGAGAGGTGGTGACTTACCCAGGCCATACAGCCAGCAAGTACAGAACTCGGCTCCAAGCCCTCCCTATACCTGTGGTTTTCAAACTTGGCGGCTAATTATCAGAATCACTGGAGGAGATTTTTAAAGTGCTGATGTCTAGGCTGCCCCCTCACCAGGTTGGAGAACCAGTGTGTGTACCACAGTGTCTTCCGTTGGGCCAGCAGGAAACAACGTGTGGTGAGAAGTTCCATGAAAATATATTTTAAAATCTGGGTGGGGAGATGGAGTGTCTAATTTCTATAAATAAGAATTAGTGAAGGTTCGTTACAGTTTTTGTCTATATAGAGGCCCAAACTGCAAAATACATTTTATTTATACAATTTATAATCTTCTCCCTACAGGCCAAAAAATACAGGTGGAATTGAGATTTCCTTTGCAAGTAGGAGATTTGGGTTCTGAAAGACTTTTTTGTTGTTGTTATTAAGACTTTATTTTTTAGAGCTGTTTTCGGTCCACAGCAAAATTGAGTGGAAGGCACAGAGATTTCCCATATACCCTCTGGCACCACACATGCACAGCCTCCCCCATTATCAACACCCTCACCAGAGGGGTACATTTGTTACAACTGGTGAGCCTACAATGACACATCCTTATCAGGCAGAGTCTGTAATTTACACTATGGTTCACTCTTGGTGTTGTACTGAAAGACTTTTAAATCTCAGTTCTAACTAATTTTTCAATCCTCAATTATCAACAGTTGTTGAGTATCCACTGTAAGCCACGCATTGCTAAGAACTTTTTATATACTGTCTCTTTTGGTCCTCAAACAACCCCATTATCCTCGTTTTACAGACGAGATTCAGATTAATTCACTTGCTCAAGGTCTTACAGTTAGAAAGTAGCGAAGCCTAGATTTAAACCCACATCTGACTCTGCAGCCTGTGATTTCATGCATTATCTCATTATTATTACTATTAAATTGTTATTAAATGATATCACCTAAGCAAAATGTCTGGTAAAGTTCTTGGCACAGGGACAGCGCTCAGCAACTGTGAATTCCCTTCCCTGAGGATCTTGTCAGAAAGGTTGGAAGAGACTTCCTGGGGCCCATCAGGAGGCAATAGGAAGGCAGAGGAAACCTCAGGTGGCCTGAGCACTGCAGTCTATGAGTGGGACTCTGTGCAGGCAGACAATAAAGCAGGTGGGGTCTGTGCCTTTGATGACTAAGGGGCAGGGCTGTGCGGGTGGGAAATGACCAGATGATGTGACTCTGCATGGCTGGCTTGTACCTGGCTTTACGAGGCTGACACCTAGGTGGGCAAGGGACCGCGTGCCTGCTGAACTGTTGGAGTGCACAGGACAGCGGCTTAGGTCAGGTTAATTCTCTTTTGGGAAGACCTATTTGGAGCAAGTTGATGTTATGTTTACGAATCGTGAGACAAGATTTCACTGGCCATAAAGCATAAGAGTTAAGAGCCTGGTGGTTTAGTTCACGGCCTTTGGAGTCAGGCGTACCTGAGGCTACATCCTGGCCTGACTACTTACTAACTGTATGACCCTGAGGAAGATGTTTAACCTAAATATCTCACTCATCAAAAGAAGATTAAAAATGCCTAGGACCTAAGCCTATTGTAATTATTAAGTAAATTCATATATGTAAAGACGTTAGCAAAATGCGTAGCATACAGGAAGTTCTCAATAAATGGTAGCTATTATTTTTTCCCAGTTTTAGTGGGATATAATTGACAATATAGCATTGTGTTAGTTTTAGGTGTACAACATGATTTGATATATGTATATATTGTGAAGTGATTACCACAGTAAGTTTAGTTAACATCCGTCACCTCACATAGAATTTTTTTTTCTTGTGATGAGAGCTTTTAAGATCTACTCTGTTAGCAACTTTCAAATATATGACATAGTATTGGTAGCTATTATTATTACTGCTGAAACATACAAGCAGTAGAGAGGAAAGGCTTTCATTTCTTGTTTTCTTTCTGTATGATTGCTCTTCTTTGGAAATCAACTATTAGAATATAATGAAATGACAGGTGAATTCCACAGTAAATCCAAAGATAGAGGGTTCATACTTTTCTCCACGTGTTCCTTAAAGCACAATTCATGTGTTAATTTGTCTGTGATGTAATTCTCTCTTCCTTTATGTTCCCTTAGCCTGCTTTTAAAATTTTATTTTACCTTTATTATGACACTTCACATGCTGTTTCTTGCAAATATAATAACATTGGGATCTATATTACGATTCAAGAGACGTATGGGTGACCATGGAGAAGGTACTGGTTCTAGCACCTTTTTTAGAAAAATCAATATTTAAATAACTGAATTGAAAGTGTACACCCTAAGTTTGTCAGTGCCAGTATGAATCAACTAGGTACCTCACACTCTGGAATGGGTGACCATAAAACAATCGGAAAAAACATTTGAAACTGGAGGAAATGCCTGATGGTCACCCTAAGGCAGCTCCCCAAACTGCAAGCGGTGAAGTGAGGGAATAATAGCAAACAGTGTGGTTTGAACAGAGGTCAACAGTGTGAAGCTGTTTTAGAAATTGGCAGGGTCCGGGGTGGGACCAAAAATGAATCAATTAATAAATATTAATATTTTGTCATGTATATATAGGGCAATACCCTATTATTACCCTAGTTATTAAGGAAAGGTTGTTCTAAACATTGAAGAGGATAAAGATGTTGGATATAGTCAAGAAAAGAGCAGCAAAATTAAAGATAAAATATGAAAAACAAGAGAAGGGACAAGGAGAAAAATGGAGAGAGTTGACATTTTAGACACTACATAAAGAAGAATTTCTCAATAGAAAAGGGGAGAGTTTGTGAAATGAATGGAACTATCTCCTTGGATACTTCGAAGGCCACATTCAAAGTTAAGAATGGATACAAAAGGACCTCACATAGTCCCTTCGAGGACTGTGATTCTGTGAGACTTGGCCTTCTGGCTTGTGCCCCTGAATACACTATGTTTCTAAAACTCAAAGTGTTACACCTTATAGCTTGAGCGACCAGTGCATTCTTCAGAGGACTCAGGTCAGATTTCTGGCTTTCTCACTCTGTGGTCATCATTCAATGACATTTGTGAGACAGCCAACCAGACTCTGTAAGAGTGGAAACAGTGGGTCAGCTGAAATAGTGACAAGGGTCTCTCTAACCAGTTTGGACTTTATATCAGGTTCCAGATGATTCGGAGTGCAGTCTGTACACAACTGGAAAATGCTGTTCTTGTTATTCTGTTGCTCCTCTCCAGAAGCCCAAGGATGTCCATTCACCTGAAAGTTTTGTATTGCATTGTCTCTTGTTTTTGTCTGTGTCCAATGAGTAGCCCCACATGGAAACCATGGCAGACTCAGTTCCCTGTGACAGAGCACTGGGACAGGGGCAAATTACCATGTGTGAGGAATGGAACATGATTCCATTCTGAAATGTTGAAGGGTCAATATTTCCTGCAAAGAATGGTTCCTGTTTCCTTGGAGTGGAAAGTGTGACTGACTGGGATACCTCAGGAGGAAATCTTACAGCAGGGAAATGACAGGATTGATCATTTCCCTTGACTGCTTGTCCAATTAGGATGGATGGAGCCACAGTGCCTGCCCAGGTATCTGTGGTACCAACGAGCTCATAAAGAAATCTAGCTTGTTATTTTCAACAATACCCCATAGAATGCAATAAAACAACCCAAGGATCTGCGCTTCTGAAAGAATGTGTTTCCAGCTGTGACTGAGAAGTTGTTGCTACATGAGATCCTCCCTGATACTAACTGAAAAATAATCTGTAACCTCATTACATGAAGTTGTATTTTTAAAAAATTTTGCTCTATGCTTAAGAATCTTCTATTTTCCTGCTACCAATCTCAGGAGTCACTCTCCTTATTCTCTTCATACATGCCTCTTGCCCCCCAATCCATAGCTCCACAAATATAATTTTCCTTTACTAATAGCTCCATGCTTTCATTGTGCCTCAGTTAATGGTTCTCATTTCCTTTGGTGTTCTCATTACCTCTCAAATTAAGCTCCCCATTGCACTAATATGCAAGCCTAAAATGATTTGGAAACCAAGCTTGTTTTTCCACAAGGGTGGGATGCCTGTTGAAATAACCGTGTAAGATTGGGTCTCCTTGATGAATGCCTTTTATTAAGTGATTAGACTGAATTTTACTTCCTGCCTAAGATCAAGGTCAAGGAATCTCTCTGTATGTTGCCTCACCATCTGTTTTTCTACCTAATCTGAAAATAATAGCCCATCCCTAAAGGGTTTCTCTCTCTCTGGTGTCTGCTTGCAGATGGTCATCAATCCCCCTTGCTTCCCAGCTCCCTGGTGACTTATTCAACTTTGTGTGTGGTGGTGGTAAAAGCTATTTTCCTGAGGAGAAATGCAGCAGCACGGAGCAGAGTGTCAGAGCAGCCTTATTTAGACTTTGTTTATTGACTGCACCACTTTATTTCTAGGAAAACCCTGTGATCAGTATTCAGATCATGCTCTGAGATGTCTCATCACTGGGTCAATGGCTTCATATATCAGACAAATAGGAAGGCAAATCGGCTTCTTCTCTCTGAACTTACCAACGTGGGATCTGGACAAGATGCTTAACCGCGCTGAGGCTCATTTTCCCCATCTGTAAAATGGAGGTAGTTAATATACCTCCAGTAATATACCCCTGTAAGCATCATGTGAAGATGAAATAAGACGATGTGTATGAAGTGATTGGCACAGTGCTTGAGAGGTCCGCATAATGTAGTGAGCACAAACTGGAGCTGCACTGTCTTCTCCAAGTCCTCCCTCTGGCTCTTGCTGTATGTGTAATTTAGGGCAAACCAAATAAATTTGTGCCTCAGTTTGCCAATCTGTAAAATGGGGCAATATTGAATCTACCTTATAAGGTTGTTGTGAGGATGAAAGGAATTGATGAAAACTGCCTGGTACATGACAAGCACAATAAAAGTGTTTGCTACCACTATCAGAAAATACTAGTATTATTCCAGCTATTGAAATAAGTTGTGGCTTTGAAAACATTGTCCAGAAAAACTGATACAATCAAAGTGAAGCAGTAAAGGTTTAATCTTCAGTTATACATAGACTAAGATCTTTCATTTTTTTCTTTGACAAAAGGAAATAGAAAATTCAGAGATGATGTTGTCTTGGGGAGACCATCTGGAAAAGGAAGAGGTCCTGGTAATCTGGTTATCTTCACATTCCTCGGAAGCCCATGGTCCCCGGAGAGCTGACCTCATAACTGAACAAAGCTGCTTTTTAAACCTGGAAAGACAGAGCTAAAGGGGTGATTACAAGGGGTGTTATTTCCCTTCAGGGAGAGAACTTAATATAGCTGGAGGTCACAGGAGACAATCCTCAAGTCTCATTAACAAATTGGTATTTTGCTTATTTTAAAAAGAGTGGAGGTCAGTTCAAAGCACGGTGGAGAATTATATGTTGAGGTCAGGACAGTTCTTGCTGATGAGGTTTGAAAGACCACACATAACTACTTTATGCCCCTTTAAGGCCCTTGTTAGATCTTATCTGTGCCAATTATTTTGTTCTTCCTTATTTTTAAAACTCTTGATAGAATCTATAACCATTGTTAAGTGAGAGATGCATGAGCCATGTAATCACCATGAGCAATGGAAAGCTATTTTCCTAAACCTATGTGTATTTTGTGTAACTTTTTAAAACACGTGTCCAAAAGAACCATCATTAGAGTGGTCTGGTGTAGACACTGAATGAAGAGTCTTCCGGGTTAAGTGACCTTGGGCAAATCACTTCTCTGAATTTTAGATTCCATATCCCCTGCTCATCCTAGAGGGTTATTGTGGACACCAAATAAGATGCAGAATGTGAGAAAACTCTTTTTAAATACAAAAGTGTTATTAATGAAAAGATGTTATAAATGTAAATTTATAAAGCTGAGATTGGGAGAAGCAGGATGAGGAGAGGGAGAAAGACATTAATGAAGAGAAGAAGACAATAAGATATGAGGAAAAAGTAAATTTTCAAGATATTAACTTCAGGCACAAGAAGAAAGCAGTTTGGAAGTTAGAAGATACTTGGTAAATGAACAATAGAAGGAAGATAAAAATATATGCATAAGATGGACTGTTGCGTGGGTATTAAAAGTTATGCTTATGAAGTGTTTGAATGGCATCAAAAATACTTATGATATAATACTAACTAAGAAACAGGGTTACTATACTGTATGTATGGGGAGAATGAAGCCAATTGTATAAGAAAAGCATCAAAAAGATTGAAAAGAAATATGAGAAAATTGGTTCCCTCTGAGAAGTGAGCAATTAAAGGATATTTTTTTGTCCTTTCTGAAAATTAAAATTTTCTTCAGTGAACATGAGTTAATTTTTTAATTAAAAACTAAATTAACAACGAGAGATGTGAGAAGAGCTATATTAAGAAGGCGTATCACCTGCGGAGCATCAAAAGACATCCTGAAGCTTCTTTGGGCCTAAATGTGGGATTTATACCTGAAAGACCCAACACAAGTACCTTGTTACTCTGTGTACCAGCAGTGTAGGGTGTCAGTAACAACAACAGCTTTCCACTGGATCCAACCGTTTGACGTGCTTTATATGCAACAGCTCGTTGACTCCTCACTAAGATCTCATTGTATTAGTTTGCTAGGGCTGCCGTAACAAAGTACCACAGACAAAGTGGCTTAGACAACAAAAATGTGTTTTCTCACAGTTCTGGAGGCTAAAAGTCCTAAATCAAGGTGTTGGCAGGGTTGGTTCCTTCTGAGGGCAGTGAGGGAAGGATCTGTTCCAGGCCTCCTTCCTTGGCTTGCAGATGGCCATCTTCTCCCTGTGTCTCTTCACATCATCTTCCCTCTATGCATATATCTTTCTTTTCACATGGTGTTCTTTTTATAAGGACATTTGTCATATTTGATTGGGGGCCAGCTACTTCAGTATGACCTCATCTTAACTAATTACATCTTCAATGACTATTTCCAAATAAAGTCACATTCTGAGATACTGGGGGTTAGGACTTCAACATACGAATTTTGGAGGGACACAATTCAACCTATAAGACCTATGAAGAAGATGGTACTTTTATTCTCCATTTTGCAGACGCAGAAACTGAGGCCAGGAAAGTTAAGTAACTTTCCAAGGTCCCAGAGCTAGTAAGTGGTAGAGCTGGGATTCTAAGGCAGGCAGTCCGACCCTGGAGCCCACGGGATTATGGTCTACAGCCTCTCTGGAAAGCTGGAGGAGAATGCTGCAGAAATAGTTTCCCATTCTCTTACACAGCCGAGGAAGAGAACGCTGTGGGCTGGGAGAGCTGAGTCTGAAACTTCACTCCTGTGGAGTCTTAAAAATTACCTTCTAAACTAGAGAAGGATGGATTCCACATGCAAGTTTTGCCCCAGTAGTCTACCTGTCTATATTTGGTTTATACCCCAAGATGCCTCTTACCCGACTGGTTTCATGCCTTTAAAACACTAGTTTTAACTAGTGTTAAGCTAGTTAAAGCTGAGAAAACTCCCAGCTTTCTGGGGCTGGGAGGCACCTCTGAGATCACCCAGTCCCCCTCATTTTACAGATAAGGAAATGGGTAGCCAAGAAGCACTACAAGGTAGTTTGTAGCAAAATCAAGGCCAGAGGCAAGGTCTCCTGACACCTAACCCCACATCCTGTCCAGGAGGCCTCTGCCGGAAAGATGCCTGCTCTTGAAGGCTGCTTAGATGGTTTGTTTTATCTACATGAAAGCAAATCTCCCCATTGCACATTTCAATCAGAATTTCCTTTGCCTTCTACACCTCCTTCCTCATCCGTAAAATGAGGGGTAATAAATAGCAACTACCATTAAACTAGTGAGTTAATACATATAAAGCACTTGGAATTGTTACTGGCTCATAGAAAGAACACTGTGTGGGACACTGTTATTGTTATTAATATTAATAACCGTTGTATTAGTTTCCTAGGACTTACGTAACAAAGTACCACAAACTGGGTGGTCTAAAACAACAAAAATTTGTTTTCTCACAGTTCTGCAGGCTAGAAGTCTGAAATGAAGGTGTTGGCAGGACCATTGTCCTTCCAAAGCTTCCCCAGGGAATCCTTGCTTGCTCGCTCCCAGCCTGTGGTACCCGGAGGCATTCCTTGGCTCGTGGCAGTGTAGCTCCAATCTCTGCCTCTGTCCTCACATGGCTGTCTTCCCTGGGTGTCCATGCTTCTCCTCTTCTTATAAGGACAGAGTCATATTGGATTAAGGACCCACCCTACTCCAGTATGATCTCATCTTAATTAATTACATCCGCAACAACCCTATTTCCAAATAAGTTCACATTCACAGGTACCAGGGGTTAGGCCTTCAACATATCTTTTTGGGGGTTACAATTCAGCCCATAGCAATTATAATCATTGTCAAATCAGCACATTTTAGACTGGGTATTTTCATGTGAGGTAAAAGGTGATCGCTTCTTTCTTGTCATAGCCCTGGACAGAGCAGGCTCAGAGCATACTTGTACTCATTTCAGTCAGAAAACTGATTTAAACACCAGGTTTGTAGAAGTTTCAGATCTGCTGAAGAGAAAAGAAAAGAGCATTTTTAATTTGTGAAGAAATTGCAAAGCCAATGCCTTCATACAACTCTCTTGTTTTCATTTATGGAAGCTATAAAGAAGTCAGAGTAGTTTCATTGTGGCCATTTCTCTCTGACCAGCAATTTCTTAGTATTCTGGGTTTGCACAACTAATTCCTCCAGAAGTTCCCTAGGGGGAAAAAAGACAACTGAACTTGAATAAAACGATGACTGTGGCACTCCATGTATATCTAATCCCAGTCCTGAGACTCTCCAGGACAATTTGTTCTCACAGTGTATTCAGAAGAAGGTACAATAAGAGCAATGCACACATATGTGTATATGTATACGAATGTAATATATATGTGTGTGTGTATATATATGTGTATGTGTATATACATACAAATATATACATACACGCATATGTGTATACATTGCTTATATATGCAAAGGGTGAGTCATTATCATTGCTCCCCAAATTGATTTATTATTTGCCATTGATAATGTAAGTGTAGGAGACAAATGTTATCAATAAATTTCAAGGGAAATGAGTAAATAGGAAAAATAATTCAGTAACATTTGGTGATGATTTGAAATCCCCACTCTTACTTGGCAATATGTTGCGGACTCTTGCCAACTGACTCAAAAACTGTGGGCCATTTCCCGTTCTCCATGTCACAAACATCTTAAATCAGTCATCATTTCTATGGCCACTACTAAAATCTTGTTACATCACCGTATTGGAAGTGTTATGGAGATCATATTTTTATTCCAATTTGTGAGCTTTGAGTTGTGCATTATTTTCCTGTGAGTCGTTTTGAAACCCAGGATGCTGCTCAAGATCTCAAATTACAGTGATTTTAAACGCCGTTGTTCGGTTTCTTCCACATGGAGAACAGATTCTAATCTGAATCTAATTGAGTTAATATAATAAGTGCACTTTTCATGCGAGCAAATCCCTGGTGGGCTGCTGCTTTCTCTTTGAACATGAATCACAGGTTATGAAATCTATAAATACCAAAGCACATTTGCTTGTGCATCTAAAGGAGGAAAGCTACCTTGTCATATCTTAGTTTATATTCAAAACTCCTTTTCACCGAGGGTGAGATATTTACTTTCTAAATCTTTGACTAATAGTAGATTTCTCAGTACTTCCTTGAGGTAGAAAATAAGATAAGAGAGCTAAAATGGATGACAAAATGTCCCAAACCCGTAAGGATAATGTGAACCAGTTTTGAGTCTTATCCAAACTACATTTTCAAAACATTGCATGGGAGTTCTCGCCAGAGCATTTCCCACTGATTTTTATTTTTCTCCATTAATGGTTTGTTCATTCCTGAACCTTGCTTGTTCACATTGAACAAGCAACAGTGACAGGCAGGAATGACTCTATTCTCTCTCTTCTTCTAAAAATGGCCTCAGGCAAAATATCATTTTTTTCTTCCTGCTTTCTTAATGAAATCAGAGAGTGGGATGGCACCCATTCCAAAACGAGGGCAGCGGCATGAGGTCTGTGGCGGAGCCCAGTCACTCTGACTTGAATGTCTATTAGTCAGGCATCTTGTAGGGCATCAGAAGCTCCTGGCAACTGCTACCAGGTTTTCTCCATTCTCCCACCCATCACTTGACCATCACACTACTTGCACCAAGCTTTTGAAGTCCCTCCGTCATCATGCATTCATTCATTAACCAACATTTATTAAACCACTGCTATGTGCTAGACACTGGCCTAGGTGGTGGGGACCCAAATATACTGTCCCTATCCTCAAGGACGAAGTCTGTTGATCTCTTAATCTCTTGGGGCCCCTAGAACACTTAGGCATTAGTCCCTGAACACCCCAGCAAACCCTTTCTGAGTCCCATAGAACTGAAAAATCTAAAGGGAATGAGTGTTTTAGTTAAATTTCTACCTTCCAGTCTGGCTTTGTGGATGCAAGGGAAACATTCAGAAGTGGGGTAGGGGGAACACTGACATTCCTCTGCCTAGTTTTTTTCCATAATATATAACCAGCCTTGTCTGTGGGCATAGTAACTTTTGGGAGTGGCTGGTGCCGTTTTGTTTATGTTGCTCTGTAAGCTTAAACTTTCTTCATGTCTCCTCAGCTGTATTATCAACAACTAGAGAGAAGAGGAGGGACCATGCCTTCCGTTTATTTGGACTCTGCATATGGTATTATGCACCCAGTAGGTTCTAAATACATGCTCTTGAGAGACATATGAATGCTTGTCACCGATTCACCATCAAATTTGTTCTCAGTGTGAATGTACAGATCAGTGTTGGCACCAGCTACTTCGGAGACTGCTTCCTCCTTCCTCCCTAAATGGCTCTTGTAAGCACCGGCCTAGCAAACCCCAGGCCTCTTTTTTACACACTCAACACACCTGCTCCTCTGTGATACCATGCTCATATCGTCAGAGCTATAATAACCTCTGGGGTAGTTCAAAAATTCTGAATCAGGGGCCGGCCCGGTGGCACAGTGGTTAAGTTCGCATGGTCCGCTTCGGTGGCCTGGGGTTCGCAGATTTGGATACCAGGTGTGGACCGATGCACGGCTTGTCAAGCCATGCTGTGGTGGCGTCCTGTATAAAGTAGAGGAAGATGGGCTTGGATGTTAGCCCAGGGCCAATCTTCCTCAGCAAAAAGAGGAGGATTGGCAACGGATGTTAGCTCAGGGCTGATCTTCCTCTCTCTCCCTCTCTCTCTCTCTCTCTCTCTCTCTCTCTCTCTCTCACACACACACACACACACACACACACACACACACACACAATTCTGAATCAAACCACCACTAAGCACAAGGCTAGGCATACAAGACAGGCTTAGAAGATATTTGGAGTTGAAACCGATGTTCCAAGAGAGCTGTCTTAGGGGATCCTTCTAAGATTCAGACCCTGTGACTTTGACTTACTCTTGCTGTTGTTAGTGCCCTCTGTTGAATTTCTACTCCTAGCAGCCCTGGGGACAGCAGAGTGAAACCCTGTCCAGTCTTTTTGTGGCATCCTCTCACCTTCTGGTACTATATCAGACAACGCTCTACTACTACTCATAGGGTTTTCATGGCCAATTTTTTCAGAAGTGGGTGGCCAGGTCCTTCTTTCTAATCTGTCTTAGTCTGGAAGCTCTGCTGAAACCTGTCTGCTATGGGTGACCCTGCTGGTATTTGAAATACTGGTGGCTTAGCTTTTAGCATCACAGCAACTTGCAGTCACCACAGTATGATAACTGATAGATGGGTTAGTGGGTGTTACCCTGACCAGGAAAGAACCTGGGCTCTTTCCTGTGAGAGCTCAGATTCTTAACCACAAGACCACCAGGGCTGACTTGACTTACTCTAGCCCTTCCCCTTCCCCCTCTCTAAAATACATGCCAACCTGCTCTCCTCCCTCTTCTTCCCCCAATTGCCCTGGAGGGCACAAGGCATGCTCCCTGTTGTATCCTGAGTGACTGGAGTTTACCTTCCTGGTAACATTCTTCTGCTGCCATCTAAAACAAAAGAAAACAAATATCTGGGACAAGGAGGCCAGCCTGCATATTTGTTACAGGCTGGGACTCTGGAGTCGGGAAAACTTGTGTGCAAATTCAGGCTCATTTGCCAGCTTTGTGAGTTTGGACCAATTATGAAACTTTCTTAATGCTTATTTCCTGATCTGTAAAATTAGGCTAATGATAGTGCCTACCTCATCTGTTTATAGTGAGTATTAAATAATAATGGCAAGGGTTTAGCAGAGAGCCTGGCACAGAGTGAGAACTCGAAATAAATGTTCCCCATGATCCTTCTTCTTAGGTGTTCTTTTCATATGCTTCCTGAGATGCATTTTGGCCATTGTAACTCTCTGTAGTTCCTGGAATCCCTGCTCTTGAGAGTCTCCTCTGCTTGGCTGCCTCTGCCACTTCTCTTTCTCATCCATTGCCCCACGTTGGAGGTGCAGATTCTGATGTACCCCAGCCTGAAGGTCTAACTCCCAGGAATGAGTGTTCCCAGTTGGCGCTTCGTAAGCAGAAGGCTTTGCAAGGAAATTTGAGAGTCAAAGGTCTCCCTGACCCCAGATCACTCTCGACCAAGCTTCTCTTGGCTGGTTAAAGGCGGCTTGTGGCCTGAATGAGTTAACACAATAAGGAATAATTTTGCTCGATTACAATTTGTAAATATGTTTTTGATTTTATGGGTATTAAGAGGTATGAGCATAAGCTTTATTTTTTATTTTATTTTTTTTTATGAGGAAGATCAGCCCTGAGCTAACATCCATGCTAATCCTCCTCTTTTGCTGAGGAAGACCGGCCCTGGGCTAACATCTATTGCCAATCCTCCTCCTTTTTTTCCCCAAAGCCCCAGTAGATAGCTGTATGTCATAGTTGCACATCCTTCTAGTTGCTGTATGTGGGACGCCGCCTCAGCATGGCCGGAGAAGCGGTGCGTCGGTGCGCGCCCGGGATCCGAACCTGGGCCACCAGTAGCGGAGCACGCACACACAACCGCCAAGCCACGGGCCGGCCCGAGCATAAGCTTTATATTTAAGTAACATGTCATAAAGATAATTCAAGCAAATGCTGGTAACCTGCAATAATTTCTTTCCTTTAAAAGATTCTATGTGTTTTGCAAGTTGGAAAAGACTTGTTTAATGGACTAAAGTTATAACATTGTGGACCTTGTTTATGAAATATATAACATACTAGTATTCACTATATTAGAATTTATGTAAATGCCTATTAGATTGTAAGCGTTTTGAGCAGAAATGGATACATTTATGTATTTTCTACAGTGCCTACCACTGAGCTTTGCCTATAACACGTCTTCAATAAATATCCCAGTCATGAAACAAATACTTACTGACCGAATGTCTGCTATGCGGGAAGCATTTTACAAGGCTGTGAGGAACACAAGGACGAGTAAGACACAGGTTTGTGGTCTGGGAGGACAAGTGATATGTAAACAGCCAACTACAATACTCAGCATAAGTGGAGAGTGATTGGTGTGGTTGGGAGGAGAAATTAAATGCTAGAGGTTCAGAGAAGAAGCATGTGCCTGTGAGTGAAAACCTCTTCCTGGAAGAGGGGGCATTTGAGCTGGGATTTGAAGGCAATGTAAGATATAGACACAATGAGATGGTGCAGGAAGGCTTTGTAGAGAGACTTGACAGTCTAATCAAAGGCCAGAAAGCACAGAGCACAAACAGGACATGACCAGACATTGACTTGGTGTTAGTTAGGCATGCTAAGTAGAAGGTCAAGCTGTTAAGGTTGATTGGGGTCAAATCCTAAAGAGCTTGAGTGCCAGCTGTGGGGAGTTATTTATGGAAGATTTTTGACTGAATAAACAACATGAATGAATTCTCCTGGCACCTCCCACTTTCTCAGACCAGAGAACAAATATCCTGATGAAATTTAATCCAGAATCAGAAAATTTTGAAGGATGTGATATAATTGGGAGGGTAGAGAATTTTCCGGAATCCACTGCAAAGGCCAGAGTGAGAATTTCTCAGGAGCTTCTGGCCTCCATGGAACTTAGAGGTGAAGCCATACATTTTAGCTCATTGTCATCCACATTATTGTGCTGCTTACTGTTCAGCTCAGTCAAATAAGGTTACTTATGACTTACTGAAAGCCTCAAGGTCCATGCCAGCTGATAGAACCAGTAAATGTTTCTCAAAGATGAGTAAGACACTGTGTAGTCCTTGCCTTCAAAGAGATTTCAAGGTAATAGGAGGAATAAGACAATAATTCAGATGGCTGTTGTTGAAAGTTTGTGCCCAAAGTAAAATGACCCAATGAGAATGGAGCCGGCTGAGTGAGAGGGGAAGAGACTGGTTGTAGAGACACCAGTGAGGAGGCTAACTCAGCCCTCTGTGGATAGTAAGGAACTAAATGTGAGGGCCACCAGGCGGAATGGAAAAAAGGGAAGATGGAAGTTTAAGTGTAGAATTAAAACAAACAGAGCTTGTCCCATCATTGGATATTAGATGAACAAGAGGAAGGAGGAGTCCAAGATGACCCTTGTGCTTTGGGTGGTTAGATAGATGATGGTGCCATCACCTTAGCAGTAAGAGCATGTCGGGAAATGGGGGAGTTGATGAGTTTAGAGTATTTGAGACATCAGTACCACCGGATTAAGAGTATCTTTATTTGGTGGTTTATGCCCAAAGGAACAGATTGTGTGATGTTCACCTTAGTAGCTCCAGCACCCAGTGTAATGCCTGATATTGAGAAATTGCTCAATAGATGTTGTGAAGCTGAATTGCTGAATCGAAGGGCTCAGTGCATGGATTTGCTGGCCTGGTGCTAGGGGAGGAGTGGATCTGCTAAGAGGTGAGAGTTGAAGAGGAAGAGTGTGGAGCAGAGGCAGAGGGCAGTACCTTCCATGGGGGATGACCACACTGGAGATGGGCCAAGGAAGAGAAGCCCATGAAGGAAACTGAGATGGATCCTTACAAAGGAGAAGAGAATTGAGAGAATGCAGGGCCCCAGAAACATTGAGAAGAAAGGACTTCGAGAATAAGGGTTAGGACACCAAAAGCACTAGCCATTAAGGAAAAGATCAAGCAATTTAATTAGGATTAAAAACTCTGTCCTTCAAAAGTAACCAATGAGAGAGTGAAAAGGCAAAGCACAGAGTAGAGAAGATATTGTTGACACATATAACTGTTACTGGACATGATGGAGACTTTATGAAAAACTACTACAAAGAAATGAGAAAATGAAAGACAACACAGAGGAAAAACAGACAAAGACTTGAAAGTGTACTTCATTAAAAAAGGTTATCAAATGTCCAAAACATGGAAAAGTTCCCTATTAGCAATCACAGGAAAGCAAATTAAAAACACACACCTACGTTTATGGCTAAAGTTAGTAAGACTGACTTGCCAAGATTTGATGAGGATTTAGAGCTGTGGAAACTGATATATTGCTGGTAAGAGGGTAAATCAGGACAAACACTTTGGAGAACATTTTGGCATCGTTTACTGAAGTGGTAGATACATGCAGTCTATTACTCAATAATTTCACTCTTAGGCATATCCCCAAAAGAAATTTGTGCCCACACACCAAAAGATATATACAGGAACATTCATAGTACATTATTCATACTACCTCCATCTGAAAACAATCCAAATGGCCATCAACAGTAGAATGGATAGATAAATTGTGGTATATAGTGTGGAACTCTATAAGAGCAATAAAAATGAATAAACTACAACTGAATGCAAAAACTGACAAATCTCACAAATATAATGTTCAGTGAAAGAAGCCAGATCCAAAAATGTATGTACTGTGTAGTTCCATTTATATAAAGTTCAAAAACTAGGGATGCACATTAGTAGTAAAAGAATAAGGAAAAGCAAGTAAGTGATTGACATAAAAGTCAGGCTATTGGTTGCTTTTAGGAGGATGGAATGGAGGTTGGAAGGGTCATAGCCCACTCCTGGGGTACTATATGCTGGCACTGTTTAATTTCTTGTCCTGGGAAGTTATTATATGGACAGAAATCCATCAAGCTGTACATTTATGTGGCAGGCACTTTTTGTATGTATACTTTATTTTATTTTATTTTATTATTATTATTTTTTAAAGATTTTATTTATTTATTTTTCCCCCCAAAGCCCCAGTAGATAGTTGTATGTCATGGCTGCACATTCTTCTAGTTGCTGTATGTGGGACGCGGCCCCAGCATGGCCAGAGAAGCGGTGTGTCGGTGCGCGCCCGGGATCCGAACCCCGGGCCGCCAGCAGCAGAGCGCACGCGCTTAACCGCTAAGCCACGGGGTCGGCCTGTATACTTTATTTTAGAGTAATAAAAAGTTTTTTTTTAAAAGAAGAAGATAAAAAATTACAGATATTTCAGTGTGGGATTTAGGCGGATAATAGCATGGAGAGACTCAGCTTTGTGGGTTACTCACTGTTAACCTTCAAGAAAGAAGTTTCAGTAAAACTGTGGGGGCAGCAGCCACATTTTAAGGGGTTAGGAAAGAAATAGGTTTTAAGGAAATGGAGGCTAATAGTAAAGACTTGCAAAAAGCTTTCTGGTGAAAGGAGGGGAAAAGATGAAGAAGTAGGTTAATTGGGTAGGAAGTTTAAATTTTTATTCTATTTTATTTTTAAGGCTGTGAGAGACTTCAATGAGAAGACAACATGGAGAGATTGAAAAATGCCAATGATGGAGAAGATAATTGATGGATAAGGTCTAGGGTTATAAACCGTAGGTGATGGGATTGGCTGTCGCAGGGAGGAATTGCTTCCTCAGGGATGGGCATAAAGGAAGAGAGAGCTCTTGGGGAATGGAAAGGAAGAGATCAAAGAGGATGGCTGAGAATCACTGGTTCCCCTTCTGTTCAGAAGGTAAGAGGTGCTAAAGTGGCCTTGGGGACCTAAGAGAGGTGCACATGCCCTAGGCAGATCCAGGGTTTGTGGGTTGCCATCCAGATCCAGCTGAAGTTGGCAGTAAGAATTTGGGTGGATTCAATCAGCAAGGCTTTGGGGATTCTCTGGAAACACAATAGCTTGAGAAGAATAGCAGTAGATGGGGCAGTGCCGTTGATCATGGTCTGCAGGTTGATGGTATGGACAAGCATTGCTATGGACATATTTGCAGGGAAAGTTCGGAAAGCTGAAGAGGTCAGAAAAATGCTATTTCCTTGTTTTTCTCAATAAGGTAACAGACAAGATTATTTGCTGAGGATGGAGGGATTGAGAAAGAATCTTAAAGAAAATGGAGAAAATTTGAGTCATTGAGGAAGGAACTGATCAAAGTCAAGTACAAGAATTGAACTGGCAGCACGGAGAGTCTGGCTGAGGTTTGAGGCCATGAGTCTGCTGTTGCAAAAATCTGTGTGGTTGTAGAATTTTCTCCATTAGCACTCAGCATGTTGGAGAAGGAAAAATAAAACTGCAGCACTAATCCAGTACCATATTTTGCTGGATGGGTATATTTGCTAGGGAGAATGGGTGGTGGCAAGAATGTGAAGATGCTGGCAGAGAGTGGTTTAGGCTCTCTAGATTAGCAATATTTGCCCATGGCATCAGTGTTGGAAAGAAACACCAGAAGAGCAACTGCTGAATAAAATGGAGGTGCCATGGTCAAAGAACAAGGGCAGAAGAAGTGGAGTCATGGGAATATTGGAAAGATTGAAGATTGTTGTCACTTGGAAGGATGTTATACAACTGTTCCAACTGATGGCAGTTTCTAGGGTGAGAGTGGGTAGCTGAAGTGAAGAGGTCATTCAAATAATGAGGTCTAGGAATTACAGGGCTGGGTTATTGGATTAGTCTCTTAAATAAACGTTGAAAGCTTCACAGGATGGTAAAGAGGTTTCAGATTTTATGCCAACTATGATTGAGTATTCTGGCTGCCTTGACTGTTCTGTTGAGAAAGATTCTGAGGCCATTTTAAGGTTCAGATAGAAAGAATACCATGATAGATTAGCAATATTTGCCCATAGGAGGAGGAAAACGTAACAAATGTGCCATATATTTGTGATGCTTGTTCAAAGATCACGGCAGGATTGAATGCAGAAGAAACTGAGTGAGTTATGACTCAGGAATTCAAAGAATGAGAGGTAGTGACTAGTTCAAGATTAAGGGCATGCAGTATATAGTAATCATTTAGTTGATTTTCTTTTCTTTCTAACTATGCTTTATATCTTCCTTCCTTCATGTCTCCTCAACTAGTTACCACCATGAATCCACGTTCCCATCCATTTTAAAGGTGGTCTAAAGTCTTCCTTCACCAACTTTTTGAGGTTTGCTCAGTCAAAGGTTATTCAGTGGAAATCTCTACAGCAATGTCCATATGCATTTAAGGAATTCTAAACTACTCTTGCAGAACCCCGTTGAGCCCTTAGGAAAGCTCACAGGATTTTGCAGAAGAGAAAGAAAGCAAATTGGACCTTTTATAGAAGACATACTTTTATTATCTGTGAAATTCAACTGGCTATTTAGAGTAGGATTGCTGTGTACTTGGAACAGTGGAAAGATGGGCTAAATTATAACTCCACCTTATTGAGCATGCATATTGTTTCAATTAATACTTATGATGGTCTTGTGGGTCAGATATTATCACCGTCATTTATTGTGTATTCTGTTATTTTACATTATTTTTAAAATTACAAGAAAATGATTCCTCCTTATAACAAAGCACAGAGGTATGCATACCATAAATTGAGTCTCTTTCTTAACACATCTCATCTTTCACCCTTGTTGTTTTGCTGATAGAGACAGTGGTAGAGCCAGTGAAGAAAGCCAAGTTTGCTTAACTAAAGACACTTTAATCCCCGTTTTATTGCTTAAACACTGCTGCCTCGCACTGATCTTTTCAGGAAGAATGTCACAATGAAAAGGAGAGATAATCAACAGAAATCCTGTGGACTACTTTTTGTCCATTGTTAACTAAGCAGAAAGATCAGGCAATGTCAAGAAAATGAAAGATGCTGTGAATAAAGAAACTTTATCAAGATAAGATGACCTAAACTGGTTCTGTGTACGGTTCTGGACTTGCTCATAAAAGCAAAGGAACACATAGCCGACTTCCACTCCGGCCAAAGATGGAGTAATAAGCACAGGTTTTACCTTCCCATTTGAAAAACAAAATCTGGGCAAAATATATGTAACAACCAAGACAATGGACATCAGCAACGAAGGACAGTGAGTGCTATGATTGCCCCAGATGACTGCCTGGAGAGGATGTGCAAGATGTGGCACTGGCAGGTGGAATGCAGGTGGGCCCAGTGGCCTCTCTGAGTGGAGAAGGTGAATGACGAGCCTGGGGTGGCCAAGTCAGCTAGAGTTCTCAGGGCAAAGTAGCAGAGAGGAGAGTGCTGCACACACAGAGAACTCCAGACATCTACAGAAGGTCTCCCTTGAGTCTTCAGCTTCATACTGATTGGCACATGAAACTATCTGGGGCTAGTAAATGAACCAATGAAGAGGATTCTGGAGAACATAACTGGGGCTCACACAGAGCAGGGCATAGTTTCTGATCCCACCAGCTAGCGTGGAAAGCTTCATAGTCCACATCTAATAGAGTACTGGAAAGGTAGTAGCTTTCCCCATCCCATCTTCACCTCTTCCTTGCTTTCTCCTCTTTAAATCTCACCACATGCTCCAGAGTGCAGAGGATTTTCCTTTTTTTTTTTTTACCCAACTTGGGTATTAGCATGAAAATCTGTTTTTCTTTCCCACATCTTCTCAGCTGCTCCCCTTTGCCTCCTTCCCCAGGCCTCTTTCCACTGTTTTACCTCTGTGTTCTCAGCTTTGTAAATCCCCAAGCTGTTACTGACTGTGTGAGACGAAGTTTAGTTCTACCCCTGGTAACCGATGGAAAGGTCTCCCCATCACCTGCCCCACCGAGGTCCAGACTTCTCCCTCCTATGTAACTGCTTGTCTCAGTTATTTCCCAACCTCTGGTCTATTGCTCAAAGCAAGTCACAAGGCTGATCCAGCATTCATGTGGGAGGGCAAGTAGACCCCACCTCTTGATGAGAGGAGTGGCAAAGAATTTGTGGCCATGTAATCAGTCACTAGTAAAATAAAAATAAACAATAAACATTTCCATAGTTAAGATATTTTTTTTTTGGAGTTAAGATATTTTTACAAACATTATCTCATTTTAAAAGATTAGATTTTACTTTTACTCCCATTTTTCCAAATGGGAAAAAAACACATGGCATAGTGGAGTTAAGGGACCTGCCCAATATCACTTGTCTAGGAAATGACAGAGTGAGGGCTTGTGTTAGGTCTCCCTGCTGTTCATCTCGTGCTTGTCCCGTTACTTCTCATTGCCTAGCTGTAGCCCTAAGGGAACATGGAAGGCATTATTTTTATTTTCCATTTGCCTTTATTTTGGCAACCCCAAATAAAAATGCTAAACAGCTAGAGAGAGAATTTGAAGAGCTATGAAAAATAGAACTGAGGAAACAGTGGACTGAAACATATATTTATGACCCTAAATCGTGACTTCAGGCTTTGTCGAAACTATGTTGAATAAGATAAGAGGCAAAGCACAGAGAAAGCTATTAACCACGGTGGGCTATGGACATGGTTTTCATTTATCAAGGAAATGATTAGAGACATTTCAAGGGTGGATCTAGGCAATGTTTCCCTTGAGCTGATGACTTGCAAGCTTAGGTACAAGTGTATAAATCTAGTATGTTATTCTGAAATAGCATCTTAGTGCCCAGGATGGGGCCATGCCAGCCAGTTAGCTGACAGTGAGAATACAAAGGAGATAAAGGAGGAGGGACAGGAAAAAGGCAGGAAGAGAGGTGGAGCAGCTTAGAGAAGCCCAGGCCTTCTCTAGCTGCCCAAGCCCTCTGCTGTTCCCCCAGCCCAGTGAGGACACAGCTCTGCAGAGGGCTGCCCTGGACAGTTGGGCAGGTTGTTCTGCAGAAGAGCACCCAGCAAAGGGGCAAGTGGGAGCTAAAATCCAGCCTGCACTCTACTTTCCAACCATGCACTAAGGACAGACTGTGTCTACTCAGGGTGGGGAAGGGAGAGCTTCCTGTTTTACTCAACAGCACGTCTCTTTTCTCGTGTCACATTCATGGAGGGGGTGCCTTTTTCTACCCTGTCACGAAGGCACCTTATGGGCTACCAGGGGCCCTGCCCCAGCAGCAGGTCAGCAGCTTACTGCAAAGTAGGCTTCAATTTCATAAATTAAAAGCGATGCTCAAGCACTGACCTTTCTAAAGCCTGTCACCCCCGACCTCAATTCTCATTCAGATCACACAGTCGGTGGCCTCGCAGCATGAAAACCTGCCCAGACTTGTGTGGGTTTTTCCCATTGGCTCTTCCACAGGCCATTTGGACTGGTCACTTAGCTTCTCTTCCTCCCATTCCTATCTTTGAAATGAACAAGCTGGACCAGGTGACATTGGTGTCCCTTCCCGGTTCTAACATGCTGTAGCTTATAATTCTGTGAATGACAACAAGTCAGGGAGAGGGTCAAAGTGAAAGTCCAGTCTGGGCTTTTCTCTGGATGACTTTACTTTATATTTTCTTCTTTCTTGCCCTTCTGTCAGTCTTGACTAACACTTGTGATCAGAAGACCACAGGTATCCAGAGAAAAAAGATTTCAGCTTGAGATAAGATAAAGACTAGTAAACACAAGCAAACGTTAGGTCTCTCGCTCTCCCTCAGTTCACTTTCTTATCCAAACACATATGTATACCTGGGTGTAAACATACACACGTGCACATATATGCACACACACGCACACACATACCCATGCTGAACTTAGGACCGAACTTCCCTCATTTTAAAGCATAAGTAATAAGATACAGTTTCCCAGACATGATCATTTAATACACTCTAATTTATTTCTCTAAAACCCAGAAGCAACTAAAGGGCAGAGACTCCATGCCCGGGGCATTTCTATTTGCATGTTTCCACATACAATTTTTGAAGGAAGTAGTTCATATTAATAAACGAGTTGGTTTCCCTCCCCAGCTCGCTCCTCACAGTAAGTGCTTTCAAACCTCATAAATCATTCCACACTTCCCAGACTCGTCTTTGTAACACAAAAGGAGCCCTACTCCACTCTGAAGCCTTCTATTTATCTCCCATACACTCCATGCATTTCCATTATTTATATTTTTCCATAAAGCAAATGATTCCCCAGCTACCCGAGGCAGGCAGATAGATGCTTTAGTCTTTCTGCTGATAGGTTATAAGGAGTGGGAGAGAGAAGAGTGGAGGTGGAGAGGCTGGTGGAGGAAGCCTGACTTCTTGGATTATGAAATGAATACAAATGAGGGAGAGGGAAATTTGGGGGCAGGGAGAATAAAGGGATTCGATCAACGTTGATTTAACACTTACCCAGCACTGCCTTTGCCTACTAGAATGTCTGCCTGGATGTCCCACAGGCACCTGCTAATCAGCAATTTGAACTCATTCCCCACTATTGCACAGACATGTCCTCCTATCCCCCACACTGTGAATGGCACCTCCATCCATCTGGGGATTTCACATATTATCTCATTCAATCCTCGCATCCACCCATGAAACAGAGATGATCACCCCTAGTTAACAGATGAGGAAACTGAAGCTCAGAGAGGCCATGTGTGACAGTCTGCTAGGGCTTCCATTACAAAATACCAAGGACCGGGTGGCTTAAACAACAGAAATTTATTTTCTCACAGTTCTGGAAGCTGGAAGTCCAAGATCAAAGTGCAAGCAGGGTTGGTTCTTCTCTCTATGTCTTAACATGGCCTTTTCTCTATGCACCTGAGTTCCTAGTATCTCTTCCTCTTCTTCTAGGGGTACTAGTATTATTGGATTAGGATCCACCTGTATGACCTCATTTGACCTTAATCACTTCTTTAAAGGCCCCATCTCTAAATACAGTCATATTCTAAGGTACTTAGACTTCAACATATGAATTTTGAGGGGACACGATTCAGTTCTTAATAGCAAAGACCCACCTAACACAACAAGGATCCATGTTCAGGTCCTTTCAGCAATTCCAAAGCATCTTTACCTGCTTTCATTTACTAACTTTTCAGAATAGATGGTAGGTAGTAAATTGAGAGGAGGAGGAATCCCAGAGCTTGCGGGATTCAGCCATGGACTGGCTGGCTTAAACAACAGAAATTTATTGCCTCACATTTCTGGAGGCTAGAAGACTGAGATCAAGGTGTCGGCAGGGTTGGTTTCTTCTGAGGGCTAAGGGCCTCTCTCCTTTGCTTATAGATGGCTGTCTTCTCCTTATATCTCTTCATATTGTCTCTGTCCAAATTTCCCCTTTTTATAGGGAAAACAATGGTATTGGATTAGGGCCCAACCTAAAGACCTCATTTGAATTTGATTACCTTTGTAAAGAACTTATCTCTAAAGAAGGTCACATTCTGAGGTACTGTGGGTTAGGACTTCAGCATATGAATTTGGGAGGCCACAGTTCAACCCAAACATGACCTAAACCAACAGACTTTTCTGGGAGGCAGCATTTGGAGAATGGCATTGTCTAGGTAGAAATAGGGGCAGTGGGCAGGGATGGTGAGAAAAGAGTTCTAGGGAGAAGCAACATTATCTATGAAGACTGGAAGGGAGAAAGAGCAGGACACAGCCAAGAACAGTTTGTAGGGAGGAGTTTGAGGCTGCCAGGAAGGGTCCTGACCATTCATGAACAAGCCATTCATGGCCCAGCCCAGCAGGGGCTGAATGCCAGGGTAACACCCAGCAGGGTGCCCTGGGGCTTGCCAAACAAAGATGTGTTTCTGGGTGCATCATGACAGAGGGGAGAGCTGAGTTCGGCTGGGCCAGAAGAAGTTGCCTTAGGTTGGAGCCAAAATATACCAAAGAGATCTTTGAGTTCTAAGACTAACTAGAGCCAGGCAAGGGGTGAGGCTTAGGCACGAGGAGACAGAGTGGAGAGCAGTACTTGAAAGATAAGCTGGACAAAAAGGGACAATTTACAACTAAGGCCAAGAACACTGGGGTCCCCTACCCACCACAGCCCTGACAGAGGGCGTGAAGGAGAAGGAGAGAGCGGGAGGAGGGATAAAGCTATATTTCCCCTACTTCACAGTCTCGCCTTCTCCTGGTACCCACAGAAAGATGCACTGGCTACAAAATAGGGGCATTTAACCATTAAGGTAATATGGAATAAACTGTGAGAAGAGGCAGACCCAAATAAGAACATCACTAAGCGAGGAGCTGGGTCTTAGCTTCATTTATTCCCAGCCTTTGGCACACAACACGGAGTCTGGCACAGGGTAGGAATATGAGGAATAGTTGAATATTTGTCCCTTTGGTTACTTAAGAGGTCTTCCCAAGGGTACCAAGAGTTTCCGGGTGAATCCTATGAACCTATCCCCAGCCTGGGAGACCTTCTCCTGAAAAGGCAGAGATTATTACAGTTCATTCCATTTTCAAATATTTTCAATGTGGATTTTGTTTTTGATGTATTATTACTGCCAGGGGCTTTTTAGTAAGGAGAGATATTACACGATGCACAGATCTTGGAATTTAATAGCTCTTCTTCAAGAATGAAATCAGATTCTCTCTAAAAAATATCTAAAATATTTTTGGCTTAATTACCCAAGGAGAGCATGCTACACGGGAAGATGTGGATATTTTTAGAGCATGTGTTTTGAATTTTATATTTTTGGTCCCATTTACCTGGCTAAGCCACATTTTTAACTTTCCCTATTTTCTGCCTTTAAACCTTAAGCTTCTTGTGTCCTTGAGGACGTCTGGTTAGAAGAGGACCCAGGATGCAGATCTTTGCATCATTGAACTGCTACACTATTTGTCAAACCTACTGTTTGCTGGTTTTTGTATTGAGTGGCATCATAATATGAAGAAATTGTCAGACAAACTATATTATTCACTCCCAAAGTTGCAGCTCTGAGTAAATGAATTACAAAGAAAGAGCTAGAGGGATTTTTTTTTTTTTTGCCTCTCCTCTAAAATGTGTCTTTAGACGACTTTAGCAGGAGAGCAGAGAGAGAAGTGAGGCCTGGAGTTCTCCTGGGGAGAAAATGTCTGGTGGAACTAGGAGTTGCTGAGAGCTGGGAGAAAGTGGGAGAGTTAAGTAGAAGACACATTTAACACCTACCATCTAAGGTGCAGGTGGGAATAGCATGGAACAGATTGAGCAGAACTGAGAACACAGATTGAGGAAGAGGTATGCTGGGTAATTTTTTTTTTATTGATGTCCTAGTAGTTTACAACATTGTGAAATTTTGGTTGTACATTACTGTTTGTCGGTCACCATATAAATGCCTCCCTTCACCCCTTGTGCCCCCCCTAACTCTCTGCCCCTGGTAACCACCAGACAGTTCTCTCTGTCCGTGTGTTGGTTTATATTCCATATATGAGTGAAATCATGCAGTGTTTGTCTTTCTCTCTCTGGCTTATTTCGCTTAGCATAATACCCTCCAGGCCTATCCATGTTGTTGCAAATGGGACGATTTTGTCTTTTTTTATGGCTGAGTAGTATCCCATTGTATATATATATACCACATCTTTATCCAATCATCAGTCGAGGGACATTTAGGTTGCTTCCACTTCTTGGCTATGGTGAATAATGCTGCAATGAACATAGGGGTGCATAAACGTCTTTGGATTGTTGATTTCAAGTTCTTTGGATAGATTCCCAGAAGTGAGATAGCTAGATCATAGGGTATTTCTATTTTTAATTTTTTGAGGAATCTCCATATTGTTTTCCATAGAGGCTGCACCAGTTTGCATTCCCACCAGCAGTAAATTAGGGTTCCCGTTTTTCTACAACCTCTCCAACATTTGTTGTTTTTCGTCTTGGTGATTATAGTCATTCTAACGGGTGTAAGGTGATATCTTAGTGTAGTTTTGATTTGCATTTCCCTGATGATTAGTGATGTTGAACATCTTTTCATACGCCTATTGGCCATCTGTATATCTTCCTTGGGAAAGTATCTCTTCATATCCTCTGCCCATTTTTTGATCGGGTTGTTTTTTTGTTGTTCAGTTGTGTGAGTTCTTTATATATTATGGAGATTAACCCCTTGTTAGATATATGATTTGCAAATATTTTCTCCCACATGCTGGGTAATTTTTGACTGAATGTTAGACATTGACAATTTCACCTGGTTGAGTGCTGGATATTTTTGTATTCCTATAAGCATTCACAAGATTTGTTCTGGTGCAAAATTAAGTTACCTAGAAGCAGTCTGATCCTTCTGGGTCTTGATTTTAAGGTATTTTATGTGAGATCAGAGCAGTATTTATTCTAGAGCTAATTCTGTTCCTCTCTAGAGGCAAAGACATTTTCAGTACTGGAGGGAACGAGCAGCAGGACCCACAAACAAGTAGCCAAACAGATAATGGAGCTGATGGTGGAGGCGTCCTTAGGAAAAGTAGTAGCCATGGCAACAGACATCCAGCAAGGCCATCAAGAGGCTGGGAGCACAGAGTGATCCAGCAGGGACAAATGCAATGGGAAAACTTGAATAGCAGAGATGTGGAAGCCGTTTAGACCCCTTGGGTGAGGCAGAAGTGGGGGTCCCGGGTTTAGCTTGGAGCACGTGCTGCACTTCCCCTTGCCTCGCTCTCCTTGCCGCAAGGCGCACATAAGCTTGGGGGATCCCGGTTACAGAGGGAGCAGAGGAGGATGAAGAGATCTGGGAGCTGGGATCTGCTTGAGTCCTCTCCTCTTCGACTTCTCTGTGTTTCTGAGAACTTCTCTCCCAGATCTTCCTTAGCTGTTTCCTAGGAAGGTAGAGCCCAGGCTTCTGGGCGGACTAAAACATTCCCGAGATGAATGGAGCCCAAAACACTTACTAAGAACCATTCTTAAGAGTTTATGTGAAGTGTGGGGGTGGAGTAAAACAGCTCATTAGAAGGATAACTGATGATTTGGGCGAGTCTCAGAAGCAATTGCTTTGAGCCATTGTTTATCCTATTTTCCTCTATGCACCTTCTCCCATCCCAGCCTAATTTCTCAGATCCTTTACTAAGTGGTTAAGAAATCCATTTACTAAGTGGTTAAGAAATCTTCCTTCTCTTCCCCAACCTATTTTCTTTTGCTGTCAGAGTCTCTATTTCCACTTCTATTTTTTTCCAGATATTAATGCAGCAAACCGTGCGAAAACCTAATTGAACTTTTTTTTTTAATGTGAGGATTTAGAGCAGAATCGAGCTGAATGGATGCTGTGCAGAGGGTCAATTTTATTTCAGCAGAGCATCCTTTTTATGTGCTAGAAAAGACATGATATTCATTAAAGGATAGTTTTCAAAAAAAAGCCAAAATCATGACTCTGATAGAGCTATAAAATGAACATGTGTTAAAGATTTTATTTGACTCATTAATTAAGTGAGAGAACCAGGCAGATATTATAAACTGGATTAAAGGAGGAGTCAAGGAAACACAAATTTATACTCCAAATTTATATAGAGTAAAGGAATGCTGAAATGAATGTGCAAATGAAGGCAAAACTGCCTTTTTCTTGGAGTCAGGGAAGCGTTGTCCCTCCCCTGGACAGAATTCATTTGCATGTTTATAGACAAGAGTTCATTTGCATTGCTATCAGTTATCTACAATTTTCAGAGTAAAATAGGTCCCATGGAATCAGAATCAGACAACCCAGAAGGGTGTGTTTAGACAAGGCAGAGTTTTCCATTGAAGCATAAATTTTTTCTTATACATTTAGACCAAATGCTTCCAGCCCAGGAACTCACTCACTGGCTTCTTCCATGGATGGCTTGGGCTACCTCAGAAAAAGTAGATTACAGTTAACATCTTAAATTTATAACAATCTAAGTTGAATTAATACTAATTAACTTCAAGAGTATACAAAAACTCTGCTCCTAATGAGCTTCATCCCCCTTATGTTGTGATTGTCGCAAATTACACTTTTTTACATTGTGCTAAGAAAGAAACCTGGGGGCTGGCCCCGTGGCTTAGTGGTTAAGTGTGCGTGCTCCGCTATTGGTGGCCCGGGTTCGGATCCCAGGCGCGCACCGACACACCGCTTCTCCGGCCATGCTGAAGCCGCATCCCACATACAGCAACTAGAAGGATGTGCAATTATGACATACAGCTATCTACTGGGGCTTTGGGGGGAGGAAAAAGCAGGAGGATTGGCAATAGACATTAGCTCAGAGCCGGTCTTCCTCAGCAAAAAAAAAAGAGGAGGATTAGCATGGATGTTAGCTCAGGGCTGATCATCCTCACAAAAAAGAAAAAAAAAATAGAAAGAAAGAAAGAAACCGTAGTCTAATTGCAATTAGCTTTGCAGTGGCCACATGAATAACCCAAATCTAAACTTCACCCTAATTTTCATGGAAGGGTATTAAATTGTATTTCGTGCTGAAGTAAACAACCAATATTGACTTTGGCAGTCAGAGACCTGAGATCTAGTTCCAGCTTCTGGCTAAAGGGGTATGTAATCTCTGAACCTCAATTTTCTTATCTGCAAAATGGGGAAGGGCAGACTAGATGTTCTCAAAGCTTCCTTTTTGTTCTCAATTCCTGTGATTCTACTTCTCATATCAGTGGGCTGTTTTCTGTTTTATATTACTGTGATGGTTAATTTTACGTGTCAACTTGGCAAGGCCGTGGTGCCCAGATATTCAGTCAAATATCATTCTGGATGTTTCTGTGAAGGTGTTTTTGGATGAGATTAACATTTAAATTGGTAGACTTGGAGTAAAGCAGATTGCTGTCCATAATGTGGATGGGCCTTATCCAGTCAGCTGAAGACCTTAATAGAACAAAGACTGACCTCCCCCAAGCAAGAAGGAATTCTGCCAGGAGACTGCCTTTCGACTTAAGCTGCAACTCTTCCCTGAGTCTCCAGCCTGCCAGACCAACTCATTAGATTTTAGACTCTCCAGGCCTTCAGAATTGTGTGAGCCAATTCTTTAAAATAAAGCTCTCCTTATCTATCTATCTATCTATCTATCTATCTATCTATCTATCTATCTATCACCTATCTATCTATCTATAATATAACATATAGAGAGAACCAATAGGAGGTGTGCGTGTGTGTATACATATATGTATATAAACACACATGTATATATTAGGCTTCGCCAGAGAGACATATATAGAGAGAGAACCAACAGGATGTGTACATATATACATACATACATAAGAGGAAAAAGGGAGGAAGTTGTTGAAAATGGACATGTTTAGACTCCTCTGAAATCTGATAAAACCTATGATCTTCTGCTCATACTCAGGACAGAAACACAAAGTTTTGCATACAATGTCTACCTATTCAAAGAACCTTCCAGACTTCTTTCATAAAATCCAGCACATTCATTGAGTAGCAAGAAGAATAGAACATGTTTGAAAGTGAGAGTCTGGTTCTCTGGTCACAGATGTTTCATATTTTGACCATCAAGTGGGGTGGGCAGCTGTCATGTAACTGACCTGGAGAGTCAGCAGCCTGTAAGTCCCTTCCCAACTTCCTAGTAAAGTCTGGTTTCTTCCCCAGGAACTAGAAAGTTAGGGTTATTATCCTTGATTTTTCACTGCCACATCCACATGAGACAGGATGAGAGTCATCAAGTTTGAAAACACTCATCTGATTCATGGATTTATTAAAGCCCAAAGGTGAACAGATGGGATGAGGCAGAGGAAGCTGGTTGGAAACCAAGGGCCCATTCCATACTGGCGACACATCAAGACCATTCAGGTAATGACACCAAGTGTGCCAATGATCTGTTATGGAACAAGCAATTCTTACAGCATCACTTTTTTCAGCATAAAACATGCCATGATGATATTGGGCTCCTACAACATGTTAGGCTCTATTCACACACTCATGCTAATACATGAATGTGTACATTCATGCTAATACAACGTCCTTACATCCTTTCTCATCTTTCTTTTCTTTTCTTTATTTTTTTAAACAAATAAGAAAATTGAAGGGACAGTAGAGTCAAGTGCCTCACACAAGGCCACAAAGCTAGTCAGGAGCAGCGACAAGAATCTAACCCAGATTCTCTGGCTATAAACCTCTTCTCTTTTTATTGCATCATAGCACCTCTCCTGTGGCCCATCCTTTCTCTGCCACCCCTCCTATTGAGTGGCCATGGACAAGTGCATCACAGAGAATGCCAAAGATGAGAAGGTGATGCTGCAGTGAAAAAGAAGGAAAAGAAACACAGATTCTCAATGCAACAATCATTGGCAAGGGAAGCAATGTTGTTGTGAAAACATGGTTCCCACAATACTGGGAAGGTAAGGATCACACACACACATACGCACACACACAAACATATGACTAGTAGAGTCCAGATTGGAAAACCAACAGGATAATCCTCATGACTGTTTCCGACTGAGGAAAATTCCCAAAAGATTCCTCTACATGGTTTGCCCACATATGCCTCCTATAGAAGAGGCTTATAATTTCACATTGCAGATAAGCTTTATGGTGAATATGTAGGGTTTTAGTCACTAAATGGAATTTATTAAGCATCTATTATGGTCAAGACTCTGACTCCAAAGAGGCTGCAGAGGAGCTCCAACATAACAGAATTCCTGGGTTCTGCCCTCCAGGAGTTTTTAATCCAGGCTTGCCAAGGAATATTAACACTAGTGCTGGATAGACATATAACCAGTCTGCCCTATTAGCTCCAAGAAGAAGTGTTTAATTTCAATTGGGGAATTGAGAAAGGCTTTATAAAGTAGGTGAAACTTGAGCTGGACCTTGCAGGCTGAGAGCAACTTCAGTTGGCAGAAAATGGAGGGAACTGCGTTTCCAGCTAAGGAAACACTCCATGGAAGTGCGTGTGGTGTTAGGGAGAAAGGAGACCAGCTGATGTGGTCAGAGCACAGACAAGATAAGGGATGTGGTGGGAGATGAGGCTGGTTCTAATATGGATTTTGAACACGAGAATAAGGAGCATGTGGTAGATTTTATTATCGTTACCAGCTCTTCACTCTTCCTTCCTGCAAGAGAAGTACACATCTCCAGTCATTGCCGTGGGGTTTTCAGTGCATTCTGTAGGAGGAGAATACATTTCTGCTCTGATGACATTGGGCTTGGTCGTGTGCTTGCTTTGGCCATGACGTGTGGACTACACATGCTGTGTTTGAGTAGAAGCCTTAAGAGCAATTCTTTGTTCCCAACAGCTCTCTTGCTTTTTTCCTTCTGCTACCAGAACGGCTTATCCCATAAAGGAATTGCTTCTTCAGCTGAGTTCTAGAATGAAGATGACCCATGGAGCAGACCCAGAGTTGACCTATAGCTAACATGTAACATGAGTAAGAAACAAATCTTTGTTGTTGTAAGTAACTGAAATTTTGGGGATGGTTTGCTGCCACAGCAAAACCGAGTAATTTTTTTTTACTTTATTCTATAAGCAATGGATTTTGGAAAAGACAACGGAATTTTTCCCTTCTTCACTCTCTGGCAGTCCCATGAATTTCAGTGGTGAACAAAACCATATTTTGATTTCTGACTCTATTCAGATTCAGTTCCTTTTTTCATACCAGAGACATTCTGGAGGGAATAGAATGACAATTAGCTTAATGCTCACTGTTTGTAGCCACTGGATCGGATTCACCTGGAATCCATGTAAATTTGATAAACAGTGCTGTGGGCTCCCAACATTTTGTAGCTGATGGCAGCAGAAACATCACTTCCTTCCAAATTGTTAAGTATATTGCCAATTTGCCAGATAGGAATAAAGATTTCAAAAGTAAACTTGAAGCTTTATTTTTCAACGATGGAGTATTCCATTCAGGCTCAGGAAAGAAATACACAGACAGATGTTTCGTGCTGAGATGACCACCAGGGAAAAGGCTTGGTAATGCTGGCCACAAAGCTGAAAGTTCATGCTGCCACCAATGTAAGCAAGCTCAGAGAGGTTTAACCTTCATTAGGTTAACAGGAAGGATTTGAGAATACATTTGTTAGTACCTCTATTTCTTATGTATCACTTAATTGAGTACCGACAAGGGTTATCATTCATCATGCAGTGTAGGAGGGAGCATGACAAGTGGAGAGCACATGAGCATAAATAAGACCAGTAATAGTGACGATGATCAAGAAATAGAAAGAGTGGGCTGGCCCTGTGGCCTATTGGTTAAGTTCAGCATGCTCTGCTTTGGTGGCCCAGGCCTGGTTCCCAGGCACAGACCTACACCACTCATCGGCGGCCATGCTGTGGTGGCGACTCACATGCAAAATAGAGGAAGATTGGCACAGATATTAGCTCAGGGTGAATCTTCCTCAGCAAAAAAAAAAAAAGAAAGAGAGAAAGAGAATGGGCTCTGGATTCAGTTAAAACTCAATTGTAAGAATGGCTTGCAATTTACTAGTTACAGGTCTGGGGAGAGCAACTTTTTAAAGTCCCTGGAACAAAGTTTTCTCATTTATAAAATGGATGTAATAATACCTCCCTGCTCTAGGGGTCATGAGGATAACACGAGATAATGAATGTAAAGTACTCGCGTGTAGTTGGTGCTCCAAAAATGTTGTTGGAGTTTTCGTTCTTCGACTTTTAGTTTTTAACCTGCATCTCACCTGAATGCTTTTCCTAACCATATCAAAATCCCACCCATCCCACAGTGTCTGGATTTACCATCTCATCAAGGCCTTCTCTGACTTCAGCATGTGATACTCCAGCTTCTCTGAAACAGCCATAGATGTTCTTTGTTTGAATTTATCAATTCATCCATTTGTTTATTCAACAAATATTTCTGGAGTACCTACTCTGTACCAGGTACTTTTCTAGGTGCTGGAAATGCAGCTGTGAATAGAGTCTTTGCTCTCACAGAGTTTACATTATAGTAGGAGGAGAGGGGTAATTAATAAACAAATAAACATGTAGTAAGTCAAATAATGATAAGTGCTATGAAGAAAAATAAAATAGGACAAGAAGAAAAGGGAATGCCAGAGTGGGGGGGATACTATTTTATAGTGGTCAAGAAAGGCCTCACTGAGGTGACACTGGAGTAGAGGGAGTGAGCCATGAGGAAACTGTGGATGAAATTTCAGAGTAAAGGGTCCCTCTAGCCAGTGCAAAGGCCCTGAGGCAGGAAAAAGCCTGGCATGTTCTAGGAGGAACACTAGTGTGGCTGAGCAGAGTGAGCAAGGGAGAGAGAGGTGGGAGACGAGGTCAGAAGGATCGGGTCTGGTCGGTGATGCAAAGGACTTTGATTTTTAGTCTGAGTGAGTTGGGAATCCATGGGAGGGTTTTGAGCAGAGGAGTTACACTATTTTACTTAGATTTTTTTAAAGACTCACTCCATATGCTCTGTTGAAAATAGATTTCAGAGAAATAAGGACAGAAGGAGAGACAAAGTTAAGGGGCTTTTGCAGTAAGAGGTGAGAGACAGGATGGTAGTAATGGAGATGGTGAAAAGTGGTTAGAGTCTGGATATATTTTGAAGAAGAAATAAAAAAGATTTTCAGGTAGATTGAGAATGTGATGTGAGAAAAAGAAAGGAATCAAGGTTGGCCCCAAGGTCTTCGGTCTGAACAGCTGGGAGGATGGGGAAGATTTGGGAGGAGTAGATTTGAGTAGAGGGAGAACTGGGTTCATTTTGGCATCCATTGAGTTTGAGCTATCTGTTAGACATCAAGTGGAGATCCAGTAGCCAGTTGGATATGTAAACTTGGAGTTAAAGGGAGAAATCTAGGTTTTAAATATGAATTTGGGAGTCAAAAACATATAAATAAAATTTACAGCTGTGAGACTGGAGGTCACTGAAGGAGTGTTCAGGGCTTGGGAAGATGAGAAGGAACAAGGAAAGGGGACTGGGAAGGAGCAACCAGTGAGGAGAACTGACAGTGATGTCCTGGAAGCCAAATGAACAAAGAATTTGAAGGAGGAAATTATCAACTGTGTAAAGTGCTGCCAATAAGTTGAATAAGATGAAGACTGAGAATTGGCTATTGGATTTTGTGATATGGAAGTCATGAAGATCCTGATAAAAGCAGTTTTAGGGGAGCAATTTTGAGAATGAAAGCAATTTTGGAGTGTATTTAAGAAGGACTTAGAGAGGAGACGGAAGTACTGGGTCTAGGAGGCTCCTTCCAGGAGAACTGCTGTAAAGGAGAGCAGTAGCTATGGGGCAAAGTGGGGTCAAGGGAGGTTTTGTTTTATTTTTGTAAGATGGATGGTAATTCAGCATGTTTGTATGCTGTTGGGAATGACCCAATAGAAAAAGAAATATTGTTGATCAGGAAAGAGAAGAGATAATTGCTGGAAATGTGTTTGTGGACAGGCAAGACGGGATGGGATCAAGTGTGCAGTGGAAGGTTTGGCTTTAGATAGGAATCCATCTAGGTCATCCGGAGCAAAGAAAGCAGGGCATTTAGACACAGATACGGTTTGTTGGGAGAAGTGGGTGTTGGGATTATAGGGAAGTTCTCTTCTGAGAGTTTCTATTTTCCCTCCAGTGAAATAGAAAGAAGTAAAAGGATGGAGGGGGTGCTGGAGGTTTGAAGAGAGAAGAGAACATGTAAAATGGTTATCTAAGGAAGTAGAGGATTGAATGGATCTTGACAATGTAGAAGGACCAGCAGCTCCAAGCGCCCACTGAGGTTGAGAGGTATGAGTTTAAAATGAGACTTAGCGTGGTTGTGGAGATTCTCTCCAGGCACAGTCAGGTTCTGGGGTGCAGGTGTAGAGTAGGACGGGAGTGGGATTTCAGCAGGGTTTTACCTGGCAGATGTATGAAGGAAAAGTGACTTAAGGGAATGTGAATAAGGCCTGTGAATGCAAGCAAGTGATTGTTAATAATGGGCCATGGAATGTAAGCTGAGTAGGGGGGAAGTAAAGGCGTTAGGGAGACAAGGGACAATGAAAGGGACAGATGGTAGGTCCTGGTGAGGTTGAAGAATTGTTGGAGTTGGAGTATTAGAGCAAGTGGCCTGGAAAGGTGGGGTCAGTAGGTCTGAGAGTGGGATGCAGGAAATGGCCAGGTCTAGGGTACGACTGTGGAGTAAGTGACTGAGGCGAGGCAGAGGACAGTCATTCATCAGTTTTCCCCGGGTCTAATGTCCCCAGTAAGCACTTATAGGAGAGGAGCCATATCTTGCAAGTCTTTGCTTTTCTCCTCAAGTGTCTAGCACAGTGCTATGGGTTTAGCAGGGGCTTCATTAATGTTTATGAATAAGTGTTGAATGAAAAGTTCAATCATGAGGAATACGGAAAAATTGGGGCAATGAGACTCAGATTTTCTACTATAAACTACCACTTTCTGTATTCCCCCCTCCAAAATTATTGCCAAGCCATTGGGATCAACTAAAGGGGATCCCTGGCCTTAAAGGGTTTAAAGTAATGGTTTCAATTATTCAAAGCCAACCGTAGAGTTCCACGGCAGGAGGTCATTTGTAATTTGTGAGAGCATGAATTTGGACTTAATGGTTTTGAGCCTTAGCTGGTGAGTTAGACTAGCCAGCTACTTAATGTCTACATCTTGGTGTGGCCATGTTATCTTATAGCTATATCAGATCTGTAGATATTTTCTGAAGGGAAAAAAACAAATTATTTGTAAAAATTGCCTAAAATTGAAAGCAGTACTTTCATTGGGGAATCCATAGGGGTGTCTGCACACAAACCTTAACAATGTGGAAAACAACCAAATTTCACATCACTTAAATGTGCTCACTGCTTTAATCTGTTATTTCAGCAAGTTACTACTCAGGCCAAAAAGTACCAAGCATTGGGGAAAACAATCTTCAGGCCAAACTAGTATTAGCGACAAGCTCAGGGAAACAACAGAAAAAAATTTTGGGGTTCATGGGCTAGGAGAATGAAAATAAACCAAGATAAAACACACACACACACACACACACACACACACACACACACACACCCCTTGTCAAATAAGATGTACTGCCTCGCCCAGCAGTGGAGGGATAATTGGGAGGCTGAGGCCTATAGTAATCAATCAGATCTGATACACAGCGCTTTGGCAAGGAAGAGAATGGGCTTAAGTTAATGTTTTGGCAAGAGCCTGCTCCCTCTCCACTTGCCCTGCCCAGAGAGATAAGGTCTTCAGAGAGATTGGTCATAACAGTAACACCCACCCTCACCCCCATGTGGTCCTCACCCCTGTGTGGTTTTCTGCAACCCACAAATCTCACTGAATGAATTCCCACAACCACACTATGCAATAACTATTAGTATCTCCCTTTGAGGATGTGAACTGCAGGCTCAGAGGGTCCAGGCGATCCACTCAAGGACATCCAGCTCATCAGTGACAGAGCAGTGTTTCAAACCACATCTTCTGTATCAAGGTCAAGACTTTTTCACACCCTAATCAGCACTATATTTGTGAGAGTCCACCTTGGGGGGGACCTTGTCAGCTCACACAGGGCTAGGTGACTGATGGTACATTTCAATCAGGATTACCATTCAGGAGGAAAGAATCATCCCAGAAGCAGGTTTTCAGCCTTGATTTTAAGAGGGTTGTGTCTTCCTTCATTATGTCTCGTATCTGTCTCTTCCCCTTTTCAGCCCCACTGCCCCATTACCTCATACTAGGCTATTGTATCTAAGCCAAACATTCTGCTGCTTGTGCCTCTTTCTTCCAAACCATTTTTCACAGTGGTGTAGATTAGTTTTCCTAAGATGCCCGCTTCATTACTGATTTAAAAACATTCACTGGCTGTTGTTCTCAGGATCAGGTACAAACTTATTGGCTTGACATTCAAGACCTTCAGAACTTGGCCTTAAATTATTTTGTAATTTTATGTCCTGCTCCTACACCCCTGGTCACCCTAGAGTTTGCATATTGCCAAATCTGAACCATTATGTCCTGTGTTCACTCTGAAGGGGTGCTCTCATCTCTCTTCTTAGACCTATATGTTTTTACTTCTATTCTTTCCAAGCTGAGGTCCATTTTTACCACCTCACAGCCTTCGCCAAGACATTCCAGTGCTTGGCTATTCTTTCAGGGCTAGTGTCGTCTCTTTCCACCCTCTCCATCTGGCTCTGTGCCCCAGGAAGTGAGTTCCGTGGGCTGCCTCCCTTACTCTCCAAATACTGAACTCTCTCTGTGGTTTTCTTCCACCCAACACTCACCTTGGTAAATAGCCTTTTTAAAAAATTAAAGTCTCAAATTCCCAATTTGAATCTGCCGTCTGCTTCCTGCCAGGACCCTGACTGATATCTTTCCATTCCTCTATGTATTTGCAGGCCTTACTTATTGCTTTAAGCCTTCAAGTACCACATCAAAGGCTGCCTTTAATTAATAGCTATTTTCCTCTGTGATTATATAATCCCAACCTGACTGAAGTTTCCTGAAGGCAAGAAATATGTATTATGTTCCTATGTACGCTTGAATATATGCCTTGCCACCTTCTATCCCAACAAAACTCAGCACATCTTTTATTATTATGTGTCCCTGTGTAAAGAACACCTAAATTGGTTAAAAAGCAGACCTATTTAAAGCCGTAACAAACACACACTTGAAAGTATCTAGTTATAATGGAAATATGGAATTGGATGATGCTGGGAGTTGATAACGATATATTGCACCTTCCTTCCCCAGGTAATTGGTTCCAATTTAGCCCTGCTCAGAATTAAGCAAATTATTACAATAACTCAAAGATATTTCCATTGGTTGGCCTCAGCTTGCTTACTTCCTAGCCAGCGAGGGACAGCTACCAAGGATGCTACCAGCGTTAAGAATCTGACAACAAACTTTCTGTCCCTTAGAAATGGCTTCTAAAAGATCTGGGAAACAACTTTCCAGAAATCAAGGAAATAACAAAGTTGTTGTAAAAGGTAAATCTACCTCCCATGACTTTTGTGAAGACTAAAATAATAAATATAAAATACCTAGCTCACTGTCCGGCACATGGTATTATTCAGTAGGGTAGCTCCCTTCCCCTTATATTCACATGCCTATATGTCATATATATATAATTATAAAAGAAATGGATACATAGATTTAATCATAAATGTGTTGCATACATTAAACGTAGCATCAACATAATACAGATTGTGCTTTTGGAAACTTAAACCGAGAACAAAATATATATGCTTTTAATTATAGTAAATATGCCATACATTAAGGGAAATTACCATTTCCCAAATTCATAAGCAAGAGAATCACTGCCTAAGACAATTTGCTGAAAATTAAATGTGATCTGTACAGTGTCTTTGTGGCTATTGAGAACTGCAGATATGGAAATGTTTTATTTTATTTAATTGCCCTAGGCAT